>NW_017672616.1:98244-180308 GCF_001879085.1 Nicotiana attenuata
TATGTCAGCACCTTGGCCATTTGTCGCCTGGGGCATGGACGTCATTGGGCCGATCGAGCCGAAAGCTTCAAATGGACATAGATTCATATTGGTCGCTATCGACTACTTCACAAAGTGGGTCGAAGCAATTACTCTCAAATCTGTCACCAAGAAAGCTGTAGTAGACTTCGTGCATTCTAACCTCATCTGTCGTTTTGGTATTCCTGCAACTATCATTATGGATAATGCTGCAAATTTGAATAGCCATTTGATGGGGAGATATGCGAACAATTCAAGATAACGCATCGGAACTCCACTCCTTATCGTCCCAAAGCTAATGGTGTCGTCGAAGCAGCGAACAAGAACATCAAAAAGATTTTGAGAAAGATGATTCAAAGTTCCAGGCAGTGGCATGAAAAGTTGCCTTTTGCATTGTTAGGGTATCGCACTACTGTGCGCACATCGATTGGAGCAACCTCATACCTTTTGGTTTACGGCACTGAAGCCGTAATACCCGCAGAAGTTGAAATCCCTTCTCTCCGGATTATTGTTGAAGCTGAAATTGAAGACAGTGAGTGGGTCAAAACCAGTCTGGAACGGTTGACCCTGATCGATGAAAAGCGAATGGCCGCAGTCTGCCAAGGGCAGTTGTATCAACAAAGGATGGCCCGTGCCTACAACAAGAAAGTGCGGCCCAGAAACTTTGAAGTGGGGCAACTCGTTTTAAGGCGTATTCTTCTCCATCATCAGGAAGCAAAAGGAAAGTTTGCTCCTAACTGGAAAGGTCCATACATTATCAGAAAATTATTGCCAAAAGGGGCATTGTATCTGGGAGACATTGAAGGGAATGACCCTGAAACAGCTGTGAACGCAGATGCAGTCAAAAGTTACTATGTCTAATCCTTCTGCAGTAATAGCATTATCCGATTGGGATGACGAAGGCTTTCATTCTCGCTACCCCAAACACTCCAATATTTTGCTAACCCTTCGAGCCGGTTACCTTTCTTTCATTACCCTCTTTGGCACTCGAAGACGTTTGTTAAAAAAATGAATGAAAAATGGAAAATAAAAAAATGAAATGATGAAAAAAAAAGCAGAAAAAGAAAACAAAAACAAAGACAAAAACAAAATGTTTCTCTGAACTACGTTCGACTTGATTCCGAAAGGATACGTAGGCAGCCTCTCTCTAGGGTTCAGTCACACCAAAACAAAAATCCAAATTTCCCCAAAAAGTGAAACTGGGGCAGATGTTATAATGGTTCGGCGATGATCCTGCCTGAATGGTTCCAATGTTGTAATTCAGTCCAAATCATTTTACCCAGATCCTTTCAAGTCTTTATGATCAATCGGCAAAACGTTTTCCAAATCGGAGAACGCAGTTGTTTGGATCCGATACAATTAAAATGAGAGAAATAAAATGAAAGATTCTTATTGGTGAAAACCTACGGGCACCGTGAGGCGATGGTGAGAAGAGAAATTGAAAATGAGAGAGTCTTGTTAGTGAAAACTCGTAAAAGAGCACTATAAGGCGATGGTAAGAAGAGAAATGAGAGAGGTCGATTGGTGAAAACCCGCAAAGGGTGTCGTTGATCGAAAAGAAGAAATCCCTCATTACCATTGGTATTGAAAGAGTCCTGGCAAGGTTTCTCGGTTTTGAAACACGGGTCGCAATGGGTTTATGAGAAGTTGGGATAGCTTGTGCGGATCGGGTACCCAGTCCAAGAAGCATGTAATGTCTATTGAAGTCTGCATGCACCCCAGATAAGTCCGTCCTTCCTCCCCGAAAGGGACACTTCTCATTAAACTTATTTTCTTGTCCTTTGTTTACTTTTCCTTGAATCCCTTTCGGTCTAACTCCGTTCCGAAACTAATGCAAAGAAAAGGTGGCAAGATTGGTTTTACAGGTTTCCGTTTAATAAAAGCCAAGTCCAAGAAAGTACCCTGCCTCAGCGGGCGCATCAAGTCAATCCCGGCTGGCCATGATGGCCGATGCTCTGAAACCCAAAGTTATTGAAAATGAAAGAAAGCCAAGGCAAAAGCCCCTAGAGGCAGAATAAAGTGAAAGGACCAAATCCCCATACGGGCGAGCCGTCACGATAAATTTTTGAAAAGTTGAGTCCCTCGGTTTAGGAAAGAGATCAATCTTCAGAAAAGCCAGCAAGCAGCAGGGGTTCTCACCAAAAGAGTTGGGCCGAGATCAAGTGATCAGAAACAATGAAGGCCACAAAATCAACCACCGTTTCAAACTAACAATTGTTCTTTGTTTGAAAACATGAAACAGGTGCAATCCAAAGCAACCTTGCAAGAAGCAGGTGCAACCAAGGAAAAATGCGCAAGAGCTAGAAACAGCTTCGCAGCAATAATCAACCCAAAGGGGAAGTTTCCTCCAAATTCTTTCCTGCATTTTTACTAAAAAAAAGAGAGAGAAGAAAAAGAAGAAGAAGAAAGATCCCAAAATCATGGTAGCATAGTGCCTCCAATCTCTAGCTGCATCCTTTCCAACATAGGGCCCTATTCCCTAGT
The DNA here is from genome assembly GCF_001879085.1 of Nicotiana attenuata. Lineage (NCBI taxonomy): Eukaryota > Viridiplantae > Streptophyta > Magnoliopsida > Solanales > Solanaceae > Nicotiana > Nicotiana attenuata. The sequence goes on from NW_017672616.1 coordinate 100,747, forward strand.
TATCCCCGGCATAACCCGAGGGCCTTTTTCCTTTTCTCCCGGCATAACCCGTGGACCTCCCTGGCATAACCCAGGGACCTTTTGCTTTCCTCCCGGCATAACCCGTGGACCTCCCTGGCATAACCCAGGGACCTTATTTTTCTTTTCTCCCGGCATAACCCGTGGACCTCCCCAGCATAACCCGAGGACCCTTTTTCCTTTTCTCCCGGTATAACCCGTGGACCCCCCTGGAATAACCCAAGGACCTTTTTCTTTTCTCCAGCATAACCCGTGGACCTCCCCGGCTTAACCCGAGGACCTTTTTCCTTTTCTCCCGGCATAACCCGTGGACCTCCCTAGCATAACCCAAGGACCTTTTTTCTTTTCTTCCGGCATAACCTGTGGACCTCCCTGGCATAACCCAGGGACCTTTTTTTTTCTTTTCTCCCTGGCATAACCCAAGGACCTTTTTCTTTTCTCCCGGCATAACCCGTGGACCTCCCCGGCATAACCCGAGGACCTTTTCTTCTTTTCTCCCAGCATAACCCGTGGACCTCCCCGGCATAACCCGAGGACCTTTTTCCTTTTCTCCCGGCATAACCCGAGGACCTTTTCTTTCTTTCCGGCATAACCCGATGACTNGCATAACCCGGTCATCTTTCCAGCATAACCTGGCAATCTTCCGAATTTAGGGCTTCACTCCCTATTCCCAAGGACACACAATCCTGACTTTTATTGATTTCAATAAAGAAATAGCTTAGATTTGTGTTGCAAATAACCCACGAAATTTTCCTAGTAAAAACTGGGGCAGGAAAATTTCGTTCGTTTGTGTTGGTGTCTGAGCAGGTTTGACCTCGAGGCACAGGATGCGAGATGACCAAAAAATGAGTCTCAATCCAAAATAAAAAAAAGAAGAAAAGTAACAAAAAGAAGTGAACTCATAGCGTTGAAGTGGAGAAGGATGCGGACTGCTCAAGATACGATTGAAGTCACAAACTTCGCATGTCTCGCCTTGATCCAAAGCTGGAGAAAGAACCAACACCTACAGCTGATGAGCATCAAGATTCAGATCGGAGTCCACAGAAAGAACCAGCTAAGACTCAAGATCAAGCTTCAAGAGATTTATAGAGAGGACTCTTGTAACTCGTAGTTGATAGGTTGAGCTAGATTAGCTTCTTATTTTTCATTTTGGTGTAATAAGGAGTTCAGCAAGCAGTAGCAGCAGCAGCAACAGTGAAATCACAGCTTCTCGGTAGTCCCAGCTACCAAAACTTCCAAAACTACACTGACCTGATTCCTTTATAGCCAAGGAAATGTAGGCAACCTCTGAAGCAAGGTTCGGTCAGACTCTTTCAAAAACTGCTTCTTATGGAGTTTCAAACGGGCAAAAATCCCTCGTAATCGCTCATTTTATCTTTGCCCGAAAACCCTTCGTGTCTCCGAGCAATGAGGGGCAGCTGTGAGCACGTGATTTTGGCCCTATACGAAATACTCCTATAAAATCCCAAGAAAATAGATTTTTTGTTAATTAATTGCCATTTTAGGAATTTTTGTAGAATTTTATTTAATTATTTGCATTTTGTGCATGTTTAAGTTTTATTTAATTCATAAAAAAATACAAAAATACATTGCATTTGCATTTAGGATCTAATTTTACATTTTTAGATTAATTAGTAAATTAGTATTTTACAAAAAAATGGAAGATCACAAAAAATAACTCATTTTCGCATTTTTAATTTTGAGTTTCGAATTTTGGTAGTTTTTCTTTAATTTGGTATTTAATTATTTGTGGTAATTGTTATTTAGAGTTAATTAATTTGGTAGAATTATTTGTATTAGGAATTATTTTAGATTTTTATTTTTTTAAATTTTGAAAAAAAAAGATTTTTTAAATTAAAAAGAAATTGAAAAGAAAAAGAAAGGAAATAAAGGAAATCTGATGTTTTGGGCCGTTTCAATTAGAATTCCCCCAGGCCCAAACAAATTTTGCTTACAGACCATTTCAAACCTGGCCCAATTTCGCCCCAACCCGGTCCAATCCCCACATAATCCAAACGATCCCGTTTTAATAGCCTTGATCAGGACCGTTGATCTCTTTTGATCTAACGGTCCGGAACTGGGGTCTTGTTTAATATATAACTGTCCGAACCCTTACCCCCCCCCCCTCTAATCGTCTCTCTCATTCACCATATTCAGAGACGCCTCAAGAACCCTAATCTGCCGCCCCATTTTCCACCGCCTTGGGCCGGCGGCGCCATCTCCAAACCACCCCAAATCCACAACCCAAAACCCTCGTGGCTTCCCCATCCCAAATCCATGATCCTTTGCCCTCGAATCAGACCCGAGCTCCTCGAATCTTAAATCTAAGTCGAGCCCTAAAATCCCAAAAATCCTCAAATGCGAGATTTCAGTGAGGATTTAGGTTTAGTTCGACTTCATTCGTGTGTTCTTGATAAGAACACACGATTAATGTCAAACTTAGCCGGAAAATTTGAAGGTTCGAAGGTGTTGGCATTTCTTTATTGTCCGAGACATTTTTAGGTATTTTTCTTTTATATATTTAATTTTCATTTTTAGTTCTCTTCTCATCTTCTTCTGTTCTTTCTTTTATTTTTCTGATTCTTGTTTTCTCCATTTTCTTCCATTTTTCTTCAAACCGTCCATGTTTGCATGTTAATCTTAGACTTGTTTAGCTAGTATTTTTATTTCTGGTTTCGAGTTTTTGTACATGGTTGGGTTTTTCTGTTTTTGCTTTTTCTTTGGAGGGCTCAGGGTTCAGAATTTTTGGACTCTGCAAGTGTTTGGGTTGTTTGGGTTTGTCTGAGTTCAATTGGACTCAGACCTTGAAAATTCGAAGCCCAAAACCCGGATTTACAGACCCATAACATTTTGAATTGGGTCAATTTGACCCATGCCCATTTGATTTCAGGGGTAATAACAGGGTGCTTAAGGGGTAATTTGGGAATTTGGATTAGGGAATATCTCAGTAGCTGAATTAGGAAGCTTCCTGGAAGCTGGGGTTAAGGACTTAACTGAAAATTTGATTTTTTAAGTGAGGGTACTTGAGCAAAAACCAAAATTGCAAAAGGTCTTAAGTGCAAAAATGGGCTTGCTTCTGCAGCCCTAAAACCTTGCCTATAAAGGCATCCTTACTTGAAGCTCAAGGCAGAGATTTAGAGAAAAATTAGAGATTAAGAACACTGAAAAGCTGAAACGGCTGAATTCTTTGAGGAAAAGTTCTGAATTTCTTGCATCATTTGTTTGAAAATTGCTCAAATTCTGCTTATTTTGAGTCTTCTGATTTTGTTTGGTTAGCTGAAACTTCTGAAAATGTCAAAGTCCTCCACCTTGGTTATAATGGCTTGAGTTTGGGTTCTTTAAAGTTTGGTTTTTGAGTTGTACTGCTGGGGTTACTGTTGCATTGCTGAGATCTGAATTGATTTCAGTTGCTGCTGCCTACTGATCCCTTACTTCTTCTTGCTTTTTCCCCTTTATTCCCAGGTACATACTCTTGGGCTCTATTGATTGTGAAGTTAGATTTGAAGAGTGAAATGAAAGGCAGAAGTTTAAAGCATAGTATTAGTTTATTTGCGATTCAGTCATATTTCTTCTGATATTGTGTTTCTTTTAGTAACCTGACATGTTGTTTTGTCTAGTTGAGTTTTGGTTTGGATAGTGAGCCTTGTTATTGTATCTAACTTTGGGCTATTATGAAACTTGATTAACAATTTGCCTAGTCAAGTTAGTAGCTAAATTTCTGCATTCAATTATGTTGAGTTGAAATGTGGACTGTTATAGCATGCTTGTGGCACATAAATAGCACTTGACTTCATGGATTTAATTACTGGATGTTTTCTAGATCGGCAGTCATCCTATTTAAGTTATATTCATGTTGAATCCATGCTCAATAAGTAGATGCATTTGTTTGAGGTCCTGTCAAATATCATGAGGGAATTGTAATTGAAGGTTGGTCATGTTCTGATAATAAAATTGATTGGATGAATGGTTATAATATTCAATGTCTTGTGAAATGAGGGTTTAAAATTTTGTATTTTGAAATTTGGTTTGTTGTTATGAAGGAAGGGTTTAAACACACGTTGTTTGTCTCTGAGGAGACTCGATCTCGAGTCCCAGGTCTCCAGCAATTGACCTTGCATCTGGTTTGGGCTCTTTTGGGCCCAATGTCTATTTTCTAGTGATGCGGCCTTGTGCGTCTAAGGTAGACTTGGCCCAAAGTGCATGAATGATTCAGAAATCTGTTTTAGCTGAGTTACGTTTAAATAATCAAAGATTCGGAAGCAGAATATAATTATGGCCCTCAAAAGTTTAGTTTGAATTCCCTTTTAAAATTAGAATAATTCGAGGTGCGTCGTGCCAAATAAAATCTCAAAATGCACGGCCCTCATTTAATTAATTAAAATCCTTAGAAATCGAGGCGCGCTATTTAGTTGAATTTTCATGGCCCTCGCAAAGTTGAAAATGCGTAGTTGCTTTAGGCGCGCTTTTTAAAAATTACCTTCCTAAACTCGGTTGTGCATTTCATGTGACCCAAATCCAAATCTCAACAACGTTAAATAAAATGTGTCTCGGACTGCGGGTGCATTTCATTTGGCGTGGTCCAAAGACGCATTTTAGTTGACGTTGAAATTTTCCTTAAAATAATTAAAAGCGGTTTAATAAGTTTAAAGTATACCGTAGGCTAAAACATGTATTAAAATCAGATAATAGGCCAATTATGATTGTTTAAGTGACCGTGCTAGAACCACGGAATCCGGGGGTGCCTAACACCTTCCCCCGGGTTAACAGAATTCCTTATTCAGAATTTTTGGTTCGCAGACTTCAAAAGGAAGGTCGAATTTTCCTCGATTTGGGATTTAAAATAAACCTGTGACTTGGGACACCAGAAAACAAACTATCCCAAGTGGCGACTCTGAATTGAATAAATAATCCCATTTCGAATAATGTCACTTAAAGTGGAAAAACTCCCTTATATCACCTTCGGGTGTGTGAAAAGGAGGTGTGACAGTTGCTATAGTATTTGTTTGGCACGAGTGGAATATGATGTTGAGCATGATTATGTAATAATTAAAAGCATGTTGTCACGTATTTGCACGTTAAGAAAGCAATAAATACCGCAGTTTCATAATTTAAAGCAATAATGAAGGGAAGAAACAAAAAGACAAGTCAGTTTTGCAATTGAAGAGAAAAAGATTGAATGCTTAAAGGAATTAAACAAGTAATTGCACATAAAGAAGCATAAATTCACAATGATAGTCTGAAATGGTAAAAGCCTAAATATCCCCAGCAGAGTCGTCATGCTGTCGCGCCCCCTTTTTCTTGCGAAATCGGGTTTATGACATTTGGAGGGACAACTCGTTCCTTTTGGGAACTGGGTTCTGCACTTGAAGAGTCGCTACCTAATGATTAAGGTGCATTAGGACACCAATAGAGATTCAACTCTAAGCTTGCTTGAATAACCAGAGATTGGGTAAGGGCTTGAAATTATCCTAAGGGGAAGGTGTTAGGCACCCCTCAGGATCCACTAGTGTGGTTCCCGGCCAGACAGTTATTGTGAATTTGGGGTACAATTAACATGTAAGCAGATAAGGCTCAAGTAAGAGGGTATTTCAATACATAATGGTTTGAAAGTAAACAAATTTGAAAGAACAATCAACCGGCTGATTTTTAAATAAGGAGTTACAATGCTGAAGAAAGAATAAAGAATAAAGGAAGAGGGGGGGTCCTAGGTTTATTAAAAATATGGATCACCCCACACAATGTCCGATAATCACTCCTCAATGAGGGGCTACACGTGACATTATCGCGTGGTCATCATATCCATATCTACCCTTCCCACCCCGTTAAGGTATTAAAGCGCGGATTGGTCTCGATTACTTATTGCATGCTATTACCCTTCCCATTCCTATCAGTCCCGGAGGCATTTAAGACTACTGATCCTAAAAGGGAGGGGTATTAGGCTTATTTGAAGTTTCAAAGGTAAAAATTCTAAGGCGACATACAAAACATATAAAGACTGCACATTAAAGGGGGAAACACATAAGCATATAAGGCTCAAGTATACCTCCTCAAACAAAAGCACATAAATAGCATGACTTGCACATACTTTTTAGGTCTGATTTAAAGCACATAAAGACGAGGGAAGTTAATTGTTGAGGCAGCTTAGTTTATTACATAACTCAGATAAGATGTCTGAATCAGGCCTGCCTGCTGGTTATAGCAATTAACAAAGCGGATTTAGTTTTACAATTATTATCCTAAGGCTTGCCTGAGTGCTTAGACAGAGTCTTATAGGCATGATGTCTATTTAGTTCAGAAGGTAGTAAGACAATAGAACTTGAACGAGTTATTTGAAATCCTATAGGCATGCTTGCTAAACCTTGTTAAGTAAGGGGATTAGATTATTAAAAGAAGTTCAGAAGGGACAAAATTAAATTAGACTAGTTACAGGTTCTGCAGGTGATAGTATCTACTATTACTGATTTTTAATCCCTATGAACAGGATATCTAATATTGAATGGGAGTGAAACGAGTCTGATTTTATTTAAGAATCCATGCAGGCATGATTTCTATATGTTACTGATTTCAAAATTACGAACGTGATACTTATTTATAGCTGTTTTAGAACCTAAATCATGATATCTAAGTGACATGCAGAATTCGAATACGACCTATAGGCAGGTTATCTAGGTGTGAAACTGAACAAACAGGATTTAGTATAAGTCCTAGAGACATGATTTCTAATGTAGTTTGAAAGTGAAGAATTAAAAGAAGTCCTATAGGCATATTTTCTCATGCAGTTTGAAAGTGCAGAATTAAAAGAAGTCCTATAGACATTTTCTAATGCAGTTTGAAAGTGCAGAATTAAAAGAAGTCCTATAGGCATGCTTTCTAATGCAGTTTGAAAGTGCAGAATTAAAAGACGTCCTATAGGCATATTTTCTACCCTTGCATGCATAGTTACCCAACCCTTTTTCACTAGCCAGCCCCAAATGTTCATTACAAATTTTTACAAACCAGGAATAATAAATTACATTAGAAAAAGTACAAAGAAAAATTACAACCAGAGGAAGCCTGATTCTTGACTTCCTCTCTGAGTTATGGGATAAACCAACTCAAAGACCACTGATCCAAAGCCTTTTTCAGACTTGAGTGTGTCAGAGTTCCCTAAGGGCCTCAATAAGACCCCGGGCGGTGTTCACACCCAAGTTTCATAACCAGAATAGGGACAAGTGCAGTGTGGATGTGCCAACCCTCATGTGTCCAAGTTCAGAGGGAGCTCATGGGTCCCAAGGCAAGGCTCACACGAGGGGGGCAGAACTTAAGTCTAAGAAGATAGTGCAACTGTAGAAACAGAGTTCTAAGAGTTGAGGGAATAAAGGAGAGGGGTAAAGGGTTGGGAATTGCAAAGAGCCTATGTACTTAGGCAAGGGTCAGGTTTGGGCATGCACGGCAATAGAAGATGCTGGCATGCCTATAAGCCCACCAGAACACACAACACTAGAGAAAACATAGAGGTTATGATCCCAGGGGGATCAAGTTTGAGTCATGGACAGCAATGTTCAATACTGCCATGCCCCATACCAAACAAAGATACCAAACACATTGGGGATAGGGATTTAAGGTTCACAAAACATTAATTCAGAACAGGAGAAAAGAAATTACAGCATGCTACATAAAGGTACTGAAATAGATACAAGCAGTAGGCAGACAAGAATGCAAGAACATTAAGTAACCATGTTGTTGTTGATGTTGTAAGCTCAATTAGAACATACCAGTTCAAAGAAGCAAAATGCAGTAAAGAAAGGTCGCAGGACTTGAAATATAGCTTTGGCCTTCAGCCAGCTAAACAGGCCACAATACAAGTAGTAAAGAAAGAGAGAGCGTTTGAGTGTAAGTGTGAGTTCATAATTAAGAGTGTTTGTGTTTTTGTCTTAATGAGAGAGCAAGGTACTTATAGTTTGAAAACAGGTAGAAAATAAGGCAAGAATCATAGTTTAGCAGTAATCATGGAACTATATGCTAATTAAAATCAAATCGGTATAAGTACTTCCTTTAATTAAGGAGTTAAATATGAACGGTAACATGCAAATACTAAATAAGGAAAGAAATCACATAAGGTTGAATATAACAAATAAGGAAATATTTTCAGCATAATACAAGTACACAATATGTAATAGAGACTAGGTTCATCAGATTCTAATCAAGGAAATGTCGGTAAGAATCACATACCAATGTAACCAAGGTAAGGGAATTAATCAAATTGAGTAGAAAAGTAGAGATCGAAGGTTCAAAGGAAAGTGTTCTAATTAGACCAAGAAACAGGGAAATCAGTAAGGCGAAACAAGGAAAGAATCAATTACTTAACATACGAGTGCAATTAGAATTTCACAAGGGATGGTTTGAAATCAGTCCGAAATTGAAGGTCATTTAAGAGGGGAACTCAGCATATAAATAGAGTGCATAAACATTAGGCATGCGAGGCCAAACTATGGCAAAGAGAAGCAGCATGCAATAACAATCACATAGTCAGTAGATAGTGAACTATCGAAACATGGTAGTTACATAGGTCAACTTCATTAACTTAGTAATAGAGAAAAGAGAGAGTATCAGAAGCATGCAAAGGGTCAAGTAAAAAGGCCCTTCTGAAAAAGTATAGTCGAGTTTCAATGATAGCAGGAGGTCAAAATCACATAAAGAAACAAATGCTGAAACAAAAAGATTTCGAATCCAGTCGAGCAACTTCAAACAGATGAGTTGCACAAGCAGCTTCAGAAGCTCGAATAGGCCCCAAAGAAATTAGGGTTTTTGAAACCAATCGAACTCAAAGATGACGAACAAGTAAATCACACAACAAATAGTCTCAGAAACTCGAATGAACCCAAACTTAGGGTTTTCAACACCAATCGAGTCTAGGGATGAAAAATAAATAAATCAAACAAATATTAACAAAAATAGATTCAGAAACCTCAAAAGAAATTAAGGCTTTTAACATGCAAACTCCAGTAGAAGAACGACATAAGGAAACACAGCAGAAGATGTCAGAAATCAGAGAAAGCTTCGAAATAACTTAGCAAAAACCCTAATCGGAAAAGATAAGGGGTTTTGAAGGTAGAGTTTTAGAATAAACTTTGAGAAAAATGTTTAGAAGTTTAGAGAAAACACAGATTTAAAACAGATCTAAAAGAAATCAGAAGAACCTTAAAGGTTAGGGTTTCAGAAGAACCCCAAGTGGTGAGAAAGGCTTTGAAAACCATCAATCTAAGCAGGAGAGTCAAGAGTCAGACTCGAATAGCCATGGCTGGCCGGAGAAAGGTCAGAGACGACCGGAGAACAGTCATAAACTGAAAACGACCAAGGTCTGGGCCAAACTTTTTCAGAATCTAGCCTTGAAACCATGATAACCGGGCATGTAGAAGCCATAGGAGGTGGATACAGGCCTCCGATGACCTTGGAAGCCATTGATTTGGGAGATTTTAGGGTTGTAGTTGAGGGCGGCGGCTAGGGTTTGAGAGGGGTTTGAGAGAGGATTGAGAGAGAAGGGGATTCAGAGGCGGCGGAGTGTATGAAATGGGTTAGGGTTAGGGGTCGTTTGAATTAAAAAAAAGGTAAGGATTGTTGTTGGCCGTTGATCTGAATGATCAACGGCCTGGATTAAAGCGGGCGAGTAGGTGGGTTATGAAGACGGGCTTGGGTCGGATTAAATGGGGATTGGGTCAGGGTAATTGGGCCTCAGATTGGGTTTAATTAGGGTGCCAAATCAGGCTAAAATTGAAATAAAAATGGGCTAACATTTAAATAGCCACTTTTCCCTATTTAATTTATAAAAACAGTAAAATAATTTTTGGAAATAAATTAAAGGTACTAAAATGACTAATAGTACATAATTATAGAATTAAAAATACTGGACTTAATTTTTATAGATATAAACGTAATTAAATCTAAAAGAGGCTAATATTGCAATTATATGCAATTTAGCTTTAAAAATACTAAATAAATTTGTAAAAATATGTAAAAGTTATCTTAGCTATATTTTAGCATAAATATGAGAATCCAATAAATGAATTACCAAAATGATAACTATTGAGTTTTTCTTGATAAAATAGGGCAATAAATTGATTAAAAGAATTTTTAAAAATTAAGAAAAAATAGTAAAATATTTGGACATACTTATATATGCATGCACATGCTATTTTGAAAGTATTTTGCATTTTAAAAATATAGAGGAAAAAATTGGGTATCAACACTTTGTAGGGAAGCCCCTTCATCACTGGTTTCCACATCATCGTCGATAACCACAGTGGCTGTGACTGGCTTGGGTGCGGCTTTCTTCACTTTCTTATTCTTGCCCTCGATCGAAGAAGACCACCTCCTTTTTGGTTGCTTTTTCTCTGGTCGGGGACTCCGAGTGTAAGCATTTGCGCCAGAAGCAAATTTGATGGCGCCTGTTCGAGTGGGAGCCTCCTTCAGCAACCTCGTATCCTCCACGAGATTAACCAAAACATCCTCCTCGGGTATGGTAATAGAGCCCTGCGGGAGACCTGAATCCAACAAAAAGTGAGGTTAACCAGTTTTCTTATGCACAAAGATTAGAGGATGGAAAAATCGGTTTTACGAGTCAACTTACCGTGATTCTTGGCCCTCCATCTGTATTTACAGGACAACTCTTTCCATTGGCGGGTGTTAGGAGTGGTGATGTTTAGAATATTCTGAACCCGCTGGTCTAAGCCTTCAACCCTTGGAGGTGTCCACCGAGTTGCTGAAATAATAAAAAGAGAAGGATCATCAACGATATGAAAAGACCTTTTTTCAGAAAAAGACAGACTTTGAAGTTACGTGTACGAGTCCAGGACTAAGGGAAAGATGGAGTTGTGACCGGGATGATATCCCTGGTGGCAACAACGACAAACCGCTCCATCCATCCATGTTCGTTGTCTTTATCCATGTTGGTGAGCAAAGCATGGTGGCCTCGTTCTCTAAAATTTATTACTCCCCCCATGGAAAATCTTGGGGGGAGTAGAGATTCATCATGCGAGCCAAGGTGAGCTCCTCCTTCGTTGTGATGACCCGATAGGTCATCTAGAGTTTTAAACCTTAAATCTGTGTTTCAAAGCCTCCGATAGCTTCTTCAATCCTTCCTAGATTTGCAGGCACAGTTCGAAAGTTTTCCGGGAAGGCTTTTATGTTTTTTCTTTAAAAATCCATTTGAGTTGACTTCCATCAACATTTTGAGCAAACAAACTCGGATCCATGTTTTGACGTTTCCTATGGGTCCGTATCATGATTTGGGACTTGGGTGTATGTCCGAAATCAAATTCGGAGGTCCCTAGCTCGAGTTATCGCTTTTTGTCAAAATTTAAAAGTTTAAAGGTTTAATGACTTTAAAGGTTTGACCAATGTTTGACTTGTTAATACCGGGTCCATATTTTTTTCTGAAACCCGGTATAGGTCCATTACTATATTTATGACTTTTCTGTCAAATTTGGTTAAAAATGAAGTTAGTTTGACGTGATTCAGACGTCCGATTGTTAAAATAGAAGTTATTAAGTTTTCTTGAAAATTCATTTGATTTGGCGTCCGATTCATACTTCTAGGTGTTATTTTGGCGATTTGATCGTGCGAGCAAGTTCGTATGATGTTTTTGGACTTGTATGCATGATTGGTTTGGAGCCCCGAGGGCTTGGGTGAGTTTCAGATAGGCTACCGAGTGAGTTTGGACTTCAAAAAATAGCTGGTGTTCTTCAGTTCTGGTGCAGGCCTCAGACCTCGCAATTGTGAGGTCGGGATTTATATTTGCAATGAGCTTGGCTCACTGTCAGGTTCGCAATTGCGAGCTATTTCCTCACAATTGCGAAGAATAGCTGGGCACCACAGGTTCCCAATTGCGAACAATTTCTTCGCTTTTACGAAGTGGGTTGGGGAAGCAGTGTTCGCATCTGCGATCAAAATGATCGCAATTGCGAGGGGTTCATGTTGGCATTTGCAAACCATTGCAAATGCAATGATAGCAGATATGGGGGACCTTCGCAATGCATTTGTGGGGTTTGCAATTGCGAGCCCCAGGTCGCGATTGCAGCGTCTGCGCCAGAACTTAAGATGGGAAGAACGGGATTTTAGTTCATTCTCTCAAATTTTCAAACTTAGAAACCCTAGAGGCAATTTTCCCAAGATCCCTTCTTCTCCAATTCATTGGTAAGTGATTCTAACCTACTTTCTTTTAAATTCCATTGCATTTTATAAGATTTCAACCTAAAATCTAGGATTTTCATGGTGAAAATCGGGGGTACGGGTAGAATTAGGGATTTTTGTAAAATTGGAATTTATACATCAAATTGAGGTCGGATTCGATACAAATTACATAACCGGGCTCGGGGGTGAATGGGTAATCGGGTTTTGGTTCGAATTTCCGATTTGGACCAAGCGGGTCCGAGAGTTGACTTGTGTTGACTTTTCCAATAATGACCTAAATTGAATCTTTTGCAATTATGGGTAGTTTTTAAGGCTTATTTTAAATCGTTTGATTGATAATTTTCTAGATTTGGTTGGTTCGGAGGCTTGTTCGAAAGGCAAAGTTGTGGTTGAGCTTTGAGCCGATTTTTAGAGCGAGGTAAGTGTCGTGGTTAACCTTGGCTTGAGGGATTATGACTTGTTTGCCTATTGTCTACTGGTTTATATGTTGGGTACAACGTATATGTGAGGTGACGAGTACTTATGTTCATTGTTACATGGTAAGGGAGAGTGTTAATGCACGAAGGGTGATGTCGTGCCATGTTTGAGAGTTAATGCACGAAGTGTGATGGTGTGCCATATTTATTGATTCATGATGAAATTGAGAGTAAAAGCACGAAGGGTGATGCCATACCGTATTTGAGAGTTAATGCACGAAGGGTGATGCCGTGCCGTTATTACTGTTCATGGTGAGATAGAAAGTAAAAGAACGAAGGGTGATGCCGTGCAGTTTTATTCATTATGTCTATTTGTTTTGTTGATTGAATGTATATTGACAGTTTCTTGTTATCATTCCCTGTTGTACTTACCTTATCTTGTACACCTTTCGCAAGTCCCCTCCCATTAGTACTTGTTGAGTCTTTATTTGTTGCTATGTTGTACGTATATTTCCGTCTGTACAGGTTTATTTATGTGGGTGTCCTGTCATAGCCGTCACTACCTCGTCGAGTAGGCTCGAGACTTACGAAGTACATTGGGTCGGTTGTACTCATACTACACTCTGCACTTCTTGTGCAGATTTTGGTACTGGTCCCAACTGTCCTTGAGGCGTATGAGCTCGGATTGGCATTTGGAGACTCGAGGTATATTTGCTGGTGTCCGCAAACCTTGAAGTCCCCTTCCTCATTCCATATTTACTGTTCTTTTCATTCAAGACAGTTGTATTTATTTCAAACCCTATTTGTAGAGACTCTAGAAGCTCGTGAACTTGTGACTCCAGGTTCGGGTTGTACTTAGATATTATTGGTTTGTTTGCTATTTTGCACTCCGTTTTAGTTTCATTTCGGCTTAATTGGTTTTACTTAATTGAATTGATTAAAACTAGCTTAAAGATCCTCCAATGTTGGCTTGTCCAGAAAGTGAAATGTTAGGCACCATCACGGTCCCGAAGGTGGGAATTTCGGGTTGTGACAAGTTGGTATCAGAGCACTAGGTTGCCTAGGTCTCACAAGTCACGAGCAGGCTTAGTAGAGTATGGCGGATCGGTACGGAGACGTCTGTACCTATCTTCTAGAGGCTACGGAGTTTAGGAACAATTTCATTTCTAGTCTTCTCTATTGTACGATTTTATTCTCTCATTGATAATTGAATTCTTCTACTCTTTTTCTCTCGCAGATGGCGAGAACACGTACTGCATCTTTAACTGGATAGTAGCCAGAGCCCCCAGTGGAAGCTCCTACTAGGGGCAGAGGACATGGCCGAGGTCGCGCTAGAGGCCGAGGCTGAGGCAAAGCTCGGCCTAGAGCTCGAGCACCAGCACCAATAACAGCAGTGGAGCCTCAGGTGGATTTTGATAAGGAGGTTCCAGCTCAGACTTTACCTATTTGACCAACTCAGGTCCCGGAGGGGTTCATCGCCACCCTAGTGCTTCAGGACGTTCTTGTCCATTTGGTGGGCCTTATGGAGAGTATGGCCCAGGCCGGTACATTTCCTATGGCACCAGCCGCCTCTCAAGATAGGGGAGGAGCACTGACTCTTGCTACTGACACTCCGGAGTAGATGGCTCCCCAGTATAAGAAACCAGTAGCCCCTCCAGCGGTGTAGTTTAGCCGATTGTTGCGGCACAAGCCGGTGATAGGCCCGTCATATCTTCTGATGGCTTATTGAGATTGGACAAGTTCACCAAGCTCTTTCCAGTTCACTTTAGTGGTACACCTTTTGAGGACCCCACAGGATTATCTTGACTGCTGCCATGAGGTGCTGTAGAATATGGGGATAGTTAAGACCAATGGGGTCGATTTTGCTGTATTTAGAGATGATGGGTTCCGCCAAGAGGTGGTGGAAGGATTTTGTATCGACTAGATCAGCAGGGTCGCCTGCTCTTACTTGGGACCAGTTCTCTCAGCTATTTCTAGAGAAATTCCTCCCTATCACACTCAGAGAGGATTACCGCAGGCAGCTTTAGCTTTTCCAGCAGGGTAGTATGACTGTTATTCAGTACAAGACCTATTTTGTGGACCTAGCCCGTCATGTTATTCATTTGCTTCCTACCAAGAGAGAGAGGGTGAAAAGGTTTATTGATGGACTCACTCACCCTATCAGGCTACAGATAGTCAAGGAGACTAGGGGTGAGATTTCCTTTCAGGCGGCTACTAATGTCGCTAGGCAGATCGAAATGGTTCTTGCACAGGAGAGAGGACAGTGGTCTGATAAGAGTCCTCGTCATTCCGGTGGTTTCAGTGGTGCCTCGTTTTGAGGCAGGGGTACTTTTGGTAGGGGCCGTCTTCCCAGGCCATTTAATTCAGCACTCCAGGCATCCCACTGTGCTTCAGGTGGTCGCGGTCCTCATATGTCTCATTCCGACCAACTAGCCTACAGTGCACCACCAGCTCCTATTATTACACCTCCACTCCAGAGCTTTTAGGGTGGTTACTCAGGTCGACAAGGTCAGTTTCAGGGTAAGCAGTCACAGCAGCCAAGGTCCTATTATACTTGTGGTGATTTGAGGCACAATGCTGAATTTTGCCCTCGGGCACCGGGCAAATCACAGCATCAGGGTTCACGTGCCATGGTACCGGCATCGGGTGGTTCAACGCCCGCTTAGCCAGGTAGAGGTAAGGGTCAGGCAGCTAGAGGTGGAGGTTAGGCCATTAGAGGTGGAGGTCAGGCCGCTAGAGGTGGATGCGAGCCAGCTAGGGCCCGTCCTAGAGATATAATTCAGAGTGGTGGGGCCCAGCCCCAATGTTATGCCTTCCCAGCCAGGCCTGAGGTTGAGTCATCTAACACTGTTATCACAAGTATTGTTCCAGTATGCCTTAGAGATGCTTCAGTTCTATTTGATCCTGGCTCTACTTATTCCTACATGTCATCCTATTTTGCTTCATATTTGGTTATGCCTCATGATTCTTTGAGTGCTCCTGTGTATGTGTCCACACCTGTGGGAGATTCTATTGTTGTGTATCGTGTCTATCGTTCGTGTGTGGTTACCATTGGGAGTCTTGAGACTAGCGTATATCTTTTACTTCTCGATATGGTAGATTTTGATGTTATCTTGGGTATGGACTGGCTATCGCCTTATCATGCTATATTGGATTGTCACGCTAAGATGGTGACCTTAGCCTTTCCGGGGTTGCCTCTACTAGAGTGGAGAGGGACTCCTGGCCATCCTACCAGTAGGGTTATCTCTTATGTAAGGGCTCCGCATATGATCGGGAAGGGGTGTCTAGCTTATTTGGCTTATGTCCTCGATTCTAGTGCGGAGGTTCCTTCCATGGATTCAGTACCAGTTGTTCGTGAGTTTCCAGAGGTGTTTCCTCCAGACCTACCGGGGATGTCACTCGACAAGGATATTGACTTCTGTATTGATCTGGCTCCAGGCACTCAGCCCATTTCTATTCCGCCATACCGTATGGCCCCACCAGAGTTGAAAGAATTAAATGAGCAGTTGCAAGATTTGCTTGATAAGGGCTTCATTAGACCTAGTGTCTCGCCCTAGGGTGCGCCTGTGTTGTTTATGAAGAAGAAAGATGGATCGATGAGGATGTGCATAGATTACCGGCAGTTGAACAAAGTCACCATCAAGAACAAGTATCCATTGCCGAGGATTGATGACTTATTTGATCAGCTTCAGGGTGCCAAGGTGTTTTTGAAGATTGATTTGAGGTCTGGCTACCATCAGTTGAGGATCAGGGCATCCGATATCCCTAACACAGCTTTTCGGACTCGGTATGGGCATAATGAGTTTCTAGTAATGTCATTTGGGTTGACAAATGCCCCAGCAGCATTTATGGATTTGATGAACTGGGTGTTTAAGCCCTACTTGGATTCCTTAGTGATTGTGTTTATTGATGATATCTTGATCTATTCCTGCAGTCGGGAGGAGCACGAGTAGCATCTTCAGATCCTACTTCAGACTCTGAGAGATAGCCAGTTATATGCCAAGTTCTCAAAGTGTAAGTTTTGGTTTGACTCAGTCGCTTTCTTGAGGCACTTCGTATCGGTAGAGGGCATTCAGGCGGATCCTAAGAAGATTGAGGAAGTTGAGAACTGGCCTAGACCCACTTCAACTACGAAGATCCGGAGTTTCTTGGGCTTGGTTAGATTCTACCGTCGGTTCGTGGAGGGGTTCATCAATAGCAGCCCCATTGACCAGGTTGACCCAGAAGGTTGCCCCGTTTAGATGGTCAAACGAGTGTGAGGTGAGCTTTCAGAAGATCAATACTGCTTTGACTACAGCGCCAGTATTGGTGTTGCCCACGGGTTCGGGATCTTATACGATCTATTGTGATGCATCTCGTATCGAGCTCGGTGTAATATTGATGTAGGATGGCAGTGTGATCGCATATGCATCGCGACAGTTGAAGGTTCATGAGAAGAATTACCCTGTTCATGACTTAGAGTTGGTAGCATTGTTCATACGCTGAAGATTTGGAGGAACTATCTTTACGGCGTGTCGTGTGAGGTATTCACGGATAATCGGAGCTTGCAGTATTTGTTCAAATAAAAGGATCTCAATTTGAGGCAGAGGAGGTGGTTGGATCTATTGAAATACTATGATATTACCATCTTGTATCATCCCGGGAAGGCCAATGTAGTGGCCGATGCCTTGAGTAGAAAGGCAGTGAGTATGGGCAGCCTTGCGTACATTCCAGTCGATAAGAGACTGCTTGCATCAGATGTTCAGGCTTTGGCCAATCAGTTCATGAGGTTGGATGTTTCAGATCCCAGTTGTGTTCTAGCTTTTACGGTCGCTCGGTCTTCCTTGTTTGAGCGCATCAGGGAGAGGCAGTATGATGACCCTTATTTGCGTCTCCTTAGGGACACAATGCAGCACGGTGGTGCCAAGCAGGTTACTGTTGGTAATGATGGAGTTTTGAGGATGCAGGGTCGAATTTGTGTGCCTAATGTAGATGGACTTAGTGAGTTGATTCTTAAGGAGGCCCACAGTTCCCGGTATTCCATTTATCCAGGTGCCGCCAAAATGTATTAGGATTCGCAGTAACATTATTGGTGGAGGAGGATAAAGAAGGATATAGTTTCATATGTAGCTTGGTGTTTAAATTGTCAGCAAGTAAAGTATGAGCATCAAAGACCTGGTGGTTTGGTTAAGAAGTTAGAGATTCCTGAGTGGAAGTGGGAGTGTATCACTATGGATTTTGTTGTTGGACTCCCACAGACTCAGAAGAAGTTTGATCTAGTGTGGGTTACTGTGGACAGACTAACCAAGTCAGCACATTTCATTCCAGTGGCAGTTACCTATTCTTTAGAGTGGTTAGCTGAGATCTACATCCGCGAGATCGTCTGTCTTCACGGTGTGCCCGTGTCTATCATTTCTTATCGAGGTACACAGTTCACCTGTCACATTTGGAGGGTAGTTCAGCATGAGTTGGGCACGCAGGTTGAGTTGAGCACAACATTTCATCCTCAGACGGACGGACAATCTGAGCGCACTATTAAGATATTGGAGGATATGCTCCACGCTTGTGTTATAGACATCGGGGGTTTGTGGGATCAGTTCTTGCGACTTGCAGATTTTGCCTACAACAACATCTACTAGTCGAGCATTTAGATGGCTTTCTATGAGGCATTATACGGTAGGCGGTGCCGATCGCCAGTTGGATGGTTTGAGCTATGGGAGGTTCGGTTGTTGGGTACAAATTTGGTACAGGATGCCTTGGATAAGGTCAAGATTATTCAGGATCGACTTCTCATAGAGACAGTCTAGGAAGAAGAGATATGTTGAATGTCGAGTTCGTGATGTTGCATTCATGGTCGGAGAGAGGATATTGCTCCGAGTTTCACACATGAAGGGTATGATGAGGTTCGGAAAGAAGGCAAGTTGAGCCCTAGGTATATCAGACCTTTAGAGATTCTTTAGAGAGTGGGTGAGGTGGCTTACAAGCTCGCATTGCCACCTAGTTCGTCAGCAGTCCATCCGGTATTCCATGTTTCTATGCTCCGGACGTACCACGGTTATTCGTCCCGTGTGTTAGATCGTAGCTCAGTCCAGTTGGACAAGGATCTAACTTATGATGAGGAGCTGGTGGCTATTCTAGCCCGACAGGTTCGACAGTTGAGGTCAAAGAGTTATCCTTCAATTCAAGTGTAGTGTAGAGGTCAGCCGGTTGAGGCAGCTACTTGGGAGTCCGAGTCGGACATGCGGAGTAGATATCCACACCTTTTCACCAGTCCAGGTACTTTTCTATGTCCGTTCGAGGACGAACGGTTGTTTCAGAGGTGGACAATGTGATGACCCGATATGGCATCTAGAGTTTTAAACCTTAAATCTATGTTTCAAAGCCTTTAATAGCTTCTTCAAGCCTTTCTCGATTTACGTGCGCAATCTGGGTATTTTTCCGGAAGGCTTTTATGTTAGAAATTGATAAGAATATGAAATTTTGCCTTAAAAATCCATTTGAGTTGACTTCGATCAACGTTTTGAGCAAACAGACTCAGATCTGTGTTTTGACGGTCCCGGTGGGTCCCTATCGTGATTTGGGACTTGGGCTTCTGCCCGGAATCGAATTCGGAGGTCCTAGTCCGAGTTATCGCTTTTTGTCGAAATTTGAAAGTTTAAATATTTAATGTCTTTAAAGGTTTGACCAATGTTTGACTTTGTTGATACCGAGTCCGTATTTTAGTTCTGGAACTCATAGGTCCATTAATATATTTATGACTATCAAATTTGGTGAAAAATGGAGTTAGTTTGACGTGATTCGGACGTCCAGTTGTTAAAATAAAAGTCATAAAGTTTTCTTGAAAATGTCATTTGATTTGGTGTCAGATTCATAGTTCTAGGTGTTATTTTGGCGATTTGATCGTGCGAGCAAGTTCGTATGATATTTTTGGACTTTTGTGCATGATTGGTTTGGAGCCCCGAGGGCTCGGGTGAGTTTCGAATAGGCCACAGAGTGAGTTTGGACTTAGAAAAATAGCTGGTTTTCTTCAGTTCTGGTGCATGCCTAATACCTCCCAAGAGCCCTTCTTCCCCAATTCATTGGTAAGTGATTCTAACCTACTTTCTTTCAATCTCCATTGCATTTCATAAGATTTCAACCTAAAATCTAGGATTTTCATGGTGGAAATTGGGGGTTTGGGTGGAATTAGGGATTTTTGTAAAATTAGAATTTACACCTCAAATTAAGGTCGGATTTCGAAACAAATTACATAACCGGGCTTGGGTGTGAATGGGTAATCGGGTTTTGGTGCGAATTTCGGGTTTGGACCAAGCAGGCCCGGGAGTTGACTTTTGTTGACTTTTTCAATAATGACCTAATTGAATCTCTTGCAATCGTGGGTAGTTCCTAAGGCTTATTTTGAATCGTTTGGTTGATAATTTGCTAGATTTGGTTGGTTCGGAGGCTTGTTTGAAAGGCAAAGCTGTGGTTGAGCTTTGAGTTGATTTTTGGAGTGAGGTAAGTGTCGTGGTTAACCTTGACTTGAGAGATTAGGACTTGTTTGCCTATTTTTGTTTAAATGTTGGGTACAACGTATATGTGAGGTGACGAGTACTTATGCGTTTTTGTTAGGTTAAAGCATGTGGGTGGGACTTGTTTCTTGTAATTTATTGCTTTATTTAATCATGATATTCATGCTTAGACTAGTTAATTACCCATTGATCGTTATTTCCGCATTTATGGGCTATCTGTGATAATTGAGTATTATTTCTGGAATTGAGGTTGGTATTGTGGAACCAATATTGAAGTAAGGTTTGTTTTTGTTTATTTTATCTCCCCGTTGTTATATGTTCATTGTTACATGGTAAGGGAGAGTGTTAATGCACAAAGGGTGATGTCATGCCGTGTTTGAGAGTTAATGCACGAAGTGTGATGGCGTGCCGTATTTATTTATTCATGATAAAATTGAGAGTGAAAGCACGAAGGATGATGTCGTGCCGTATTTGAGAGTTAATGCACGAAGGGTGATGCCGTGCCGTTATTACTGTTCATGGTGAGACTGAGAGTAAAAGCACGAAGGGTGATGCCGTGCAGTTTTATTCATTATGTCTGTTCGTTTTGTTGATTGAAGGTATATTGACTGTTTCTTGTTATCATTCCCTGCTGTAGTTACCGTATCTTATACCCCTTTCGCATGTCCCCTCCCATTAGTACTTGTTAAGTCTTTAGTTGTTGCTATGTTGTACGTATATTTCCGTCTGTACAGGTTTATTTACGTAGGTGTCCTATCATAGCTTCATCACTACCTCGTCGAGGTTAGGCTTGATACGTACGGAGTACATTGGGTCGGTTGTGCTCATACTACACTCTACACTTCTTGTGCAGATTTTTGTACTGGTCACAGCTGTCTGTGAGGCGTATCGGCTCGGATTGGCATTTGGAGACTTGAGGTAGATCTGCTGGCGTCCGCAGCCCCCTTCCTTATTCCATATTTATTGTTCTTTTCATTCAAGACAGTTGTATTTATTTCAAACCCTATTTGTAGAGACTCTAGAAGCTCGTGAACTTGTTACTCTAGATCCTGGTTGTACTTAGATATTATTGGTTTGTTTGCAATTTCGTACTCCGTTTTAGTTTCATTTCAGCTTAATTGATTTTACTTATATAAATTGATTAAAATTGGATTAAAGATCCTCTAACGCTGTCTTGCCTAGCAAGTGAAATGTTAGGCGACATCATGGTCCCGAAGGTGGAAATTCCGAGTCGTGACATTCGTCTCCTAGCACAGCTGCGTTAGACAAGCTGCCGTTCGCCACAACAAAGGGTCCACCTGAGCCAAACAAAAATGGTATTTGTGGCACAACTCAAAAATCACGGGGTCAAGTCCCCCACTCAAAGAACACACACCCAGAGTGAATGGGTACGTATAAATATACATGAAGCCCTTCTTAGTGAATGTTACTCGCTCCAGCAGTTCGGGAGCAATGATGTTCAGGTCATGGCAATTGTAGTCCTCCTTCACAGCAGGAATGCTGGAAGGGCGGATAGAAGAAAGGTATATGCCAACCGTCCAAGTGCGAGAAATTGAAGAAGGGAACTTCTCTTTGAAGTCCTTGGTTGTGTTGTGTTGTTTGGGGATGATGGTGTTGACTGTGGTAGGGTCAGCATCAATATCAATTTCTTTTTCTTTGCTCTTCTTCGGACCCCCACCGAAGAGAAGACCGAAGTTCTTGGAAGGGTTAGTAAAAGAAGCCATGATAGGCAGAAGATGAAGAGAGTTTTTTGAAGAAGATTAACCAAAGATGAAAGCAACAAAGACTTGAATGCAAAGAAGTTGAGAGTTTATAAAGCTGTTAAGTGTAAAAGAAGTAGAATGAGGCGTATAAGTAAAGGAATAGGCGGCTAAAATCATGTCCATGATTACCTCGAGAACCGGCAAATATTGCCAAATCGTGGAGTAATACGTGTTCGGGGTATTAAATGCGAAGAGATGTGCGTTTTATCAAATGTCAAGATCTTTTCAGAAGGGTTCAGAAAATTTTCCGCCAAGAGTAAACTTCATCAACTTCCCGGTGACACAAAGATATGCCACTGAAAAGTAGGGGGACTATCTATATAGGGTAAAATCTATTAACATTAAAATACTCGAATGATAGAGTGACACGTGGAACCGGAGACAGACGAAAGACAAAGCGAGTGGAAACTAAGACCGAGGACAACAACTTTAGTTGTCATTGGGTAGACCCGAAGGGAACATTGTTAACGAGGGCAAACGAATATTTGCTACCAGATGACATTCAATGAAGAATATTCCTCAGTATTGAATACACATCCGTTACGGAGAATTTTGGCATTCATTACCTGTCGTTACATATCCATCAATGGCCCCATTATTGTCATTTAAGAGGGGCTTGATTCTAGGACCTTGTTCCCTAGGTATAACTATAAATAGTGACTTCAACATGCATTGTAAGACACACGAAAAGTCTGATAAACTTATGCTGCATATTATTCCAAGCTAAATAATACTTTCTTTTCTATCTAACAATATTTTTATTACTGTCTTCGGCAGCCTTGCTCTCGAAACCAAGTTGTTTGTTATTTTATCTCGATTTCAATGCTAAGTCTTGCATTTCATTTAATTTATTTATCATTATGGGATCAAATGGATTCGCTTGCCTATAAACCACGATATAAATTCAACTGTACCATTTTACGACTAAACAATTATAACGATAAAACTTATTATCAAGGTGATTATCGTTATAACTGCTTGACAAAAAAATATAGATCTTGGTTCAACTAATTAAATTCATATAAATGAGGGTTAATCTTAGTTAACAATAATATCCCAAAGATGAAGTTCTTGGAAGTGCAATAAATACTTATGTAGATAGCAGCGACAACACACAAATGCAACACTTATGTAGCATTAAATATTGATGAATAGCAATAAATGACATTTAAGTAATTAATAAAATGAATGAGTCACCCAAGAAAGGATGAAATCAGTGAATGTTCTCTCTGACAATGATGAGTGATGGACAATCCTTTGAATATCTGAGTTATTCTCGGATCTGTTGGAAAAGTGAAGACAAGAATCTTAGTAAAAAGGTTGTGTTTGTATCCTTGCAATAAGATGTGATTCTCTTCTTTAAAGTCAAAGTGTATTTTACAAATGAATCTCACATATCCCCTATCATTGTGTCTCTTTCTATTTATAGGGAACATGTTCCTAAAACCCTAATAGTACAAGTGCACAGAATATCCACTAGAGTATTCTCTTTAATATCCTATGTAAAAACTAGCCGTTATAACTCTGTCAAGGGTGTTCGACCTCGACGTAAGTCCTTGACGACTCTTCTGCTTCAACCCTTGGTGACTCTCCGGCTTCAGTCCTTGTAGACTCTTCGACCACGGCCTTCATTATTGATTAGATCGCCTCGAACCTTGGCGACCTGGAGATGCTTTACCGGCGTCGTTTTAATTATATTTTAGAGAGGTTTTGACCCATACAATAAGTAAAGTTTGTAACTTTATGATTATAATGAGTAATTGTAATTAATTAATATGGCAAAAAAGTATTGTAATTTTATTGTTACGATAAATATAGTTAGATACTCCATAATTATATAACTTTATTATTATAAAGGGCTAAGTTTAGTTAACTGTTAGTGAGATTAATCTTTTATGTAAAACATTTTTATAGAAAATGATTTTTGTGCACACGATATGGTAGGTAAGTATTTATCCAACAAATTTATCATGGTTAAATGATATTTTCATGGGGAAATAGGTGTCACGTTTTAATTTGCTTGGTGTAAATTAACAAGGATTTAATACTTTGCCTAACAATCTTAACGGATTTTCCAAGAGGCCCACAAGGTTTATTCTAGTGGGTCCCACTGTGTTCAGGTTATTGTCTCCCACGTGGCACAGAGGAAAGCGCTTGGGGTCCCATTCCTTACTGCAGTGCACGTCTACAACTACAAGTACAACTTGGAAAAGAGTTCAAATTTCCATGTTGCCTTTTTCTGCAACTGCTGACATTCTTTTGCTACTTCCAACACAAAAAAGGAAAAAAATAATTCAAGTGTTCAAGAAAATCAGCATTGTGAAAATGGGTATATTTCTATATGGAAATATGAATGCAGAGAGAGGACAAAAGTATAGCAACAAGACCAAATAAGGAAATCAAAAAAAGGTAAATATTTCATTGAAATAAAAAAAAATAATGTTGAGCTATGTGTGGTTGTTCGTGTTTTTAGGTGATTTCAAGATTCTTAGACTACTCTCTTTTTTTTTCCTTGTATTTCCTTTCTGATCGATGGTGAATAATAATGTGAAATATCTAAAATATATGGGTAAAAATGGTGTTTTTTCCTTTCTTTGAACTTTTTTTTTTTTGAAAAAAAATGTAATTTTTTAAAAATGAAAAAATGGTAATTAATAAAAACAGTTGAATTTTTATGGAAAAAAAAAGCTAGCTTTTCTTGAAGCCCAGAATCCATCCCCCATTAGGTATCATCACCACCTTGACCAGAATTCCTGCATCAATCCTTAGAAAAAGAAAAAAGCATAGAATCCATATACATAGTTTTTGGTGCACAATTGTTCCTGTATCTGTGTGTATATCTTTTATATGCTGGAATCTTGAATTGTTGTATTTGGTTGTTATGCTGGATTTTCCTGGTCTGGGTTTTTGACTTCCTAAACTTCTTGGGGTTGCCTTCAATTTTATTTTCATTTAGTATTTACAAACAAAAACTTTGTACCTTGTAAAATACATTATTCAATATATACACATTTGAATGTGATATTTATTTCAATTGCTATATTAGAATACCTTAATTATGGGGTGATATTGAAGAAAGGACATATATTCTGAGATCCTGGATATTGGTTTTCAATTTCAATCTCTTATAAGACTTTTGTGGTTGTGGCATTCTTGAATGCCTTGATATTTTGGCTTCTTCAGAGGATTTGTCCGCTCGCGTTGAAGAGAGGAACGCTTTGAATTGTCAAAGAGGGATTGGAGTTTCTGAGGATATTGAGGCCTGCATTGGCTGGTAAGTTAATATTTTGAAATATTCAACTGAATTTGGATGATATAGTTAATAGTTTGGGTTGGTGCAGGTTTATTATGCGGGTCTCGGAGTGAAAGAACATATTTGTTGCAAAAGTATGGGCGGGTGTTGCTCAAAGGATTCTTCCGAAGATGAATATGTTATCGAACATGAGAAGGAGAAAGAAAAAGAAGTTGATAAATATTCTGTACAGATGGTTGCTCCCTTACAAAGAGAGGAGATTAAAGTAGACTTAGTTAATCCTAAGATTGAACTACCTATGAAATCTAAATCAAAGCGGACGTCAGAAGCCAGTGTTGTTCCTGTCCCTGCAACAAAAGTTGAGGATGATGGAAAAACAAGAATTATCGAGAGGCCTAAGGAAGGACATCACAAGAGGCGGTCCACCGTGGATTTTGGAGTGCAACAATCGATGTCTAGAATTGTAAGCATATCTAATGGTGTAAAGGGTGAACTCGGAGCTGCAGGATGGCCATCGTGGCTAAGTTCTGTTGCAGCCGAGGCTATTCAAGGGTGGGTTCCTCGAAGTGCAGAGTCATTTGAAAAATTAAACAAAGTCAGTTCTACAGCTTCTTCTCTCTATTCATTTAGTTTTTGCAAATCATCCTTAATTTCATTTTATTCTTCACTAATCTACTAGTAGTTATAACAGCCATAGTTTGCTGAACTTTGGTATCTGCATCTTGTCTTGAATCTGCTAATATCGTAGAGATCATATTTTGTTCAAAGAAGTAGCTGAATTGTTTTCCCATACGAAGTGACTTTTCTCTACAAGTTTCTTCGTTTTTGATTAATTAGATTTTTTTTTTCTTGGGTTACTTTTAAGTACTAATACTGAAAATAGACTGTAAATAAAACTATTTTCGACAGAACGACTAATTTTTTTCTTGGTTTCTTTTGAGTTCCAATATGGACTTTCTTAACCATGGCTTGAGTATCTTCTTTCTCTAAGGATGAGAGTGCTTAATCATGAAATTTGCTGTCCAGCCAAATATGATGTTCATTAGTTTTCTATAGATATCCGGACTAATAAAAAGTTCGGTTTTCATATATTCCAGTAATTGAGTCCTAAACGTTTAAATTTTTATGTAGATTGGTCAAGGAACATATAGTAGTGTTTACAAGGCCCGTGACCTTAAAACCAATAAAATTGTTGCAATGAAGAAAGTGAGATTTGTCAATATGGATCCAGAGAGCGTTCGCTTTATGGCAAGGGAGATAAGCATTTTGCGTAGATTGGACCACCCAAATGTTATGAAACTTGAGGCTTTGGTCACATCTAGGATATCAGGCAGCTTATATCTTGTATTTGAATACATGGAGCACGATCTTGCTGGACTTGCAGCAGCACCTCGGGTTAAGTTTACTGAAGCACAGGTACATCTTTCTCTTCTTGTCTGAAAAACCTCGGGATGTTCATAATTAGCACATGAAACTAGATGGCAAACCCGGGTTATGATATATTTCGATGTTCTCCACATTTTTATATGGACTTTTTGATGTGCTTTACAGATTAAATGTTATATGCAACAATTGCTCCGTGGACTTGAGCATTGTCATAGTAGGGCTGTACTTCATCGAGACATTAAGGGTTCAAATCTTCTCATTGATGATAACGGTGTTTTAAGGATTGGAGACTTTGGTTTGGCTACAACCTTTGAGCCCAACCAAACACAACCATTAACAAGTCGTGTTGTAACTCTATGGTATAGAGCTCCTGAGCTTTTGCTTGGTGCAACAGAATATGGAGTGGCCATAGATATGTGGAGTGCTGGCTGCATCCTCGCCGAATTATTTGCTGGAAAGCCTATTATGCCGGGAAGAACAGAGGTACTTCCACTTAGGGGCTTGAATTTACTCTTCAATCTAAACCTAATGCACTTGATGATGGATTATCTCCTCCTAACATACTTCTGATCTCTTTCCGAAGTGTCACTTCAGAATTATTCCATCACCAAATTCTAGTTTATTTGATGATTTTAACACATTAAATTCTGGTTTTGTACATTTTTGCAGTTCGTGTCGACTTTTTCTTTAATTGCGAACTGAGAGAACTTAAACAATTTACAGGTGGAGCAAATGCATAAGATTTTCAAACTTTGTGGTTCACCTTCTGAAGAATACTGGAAGAAATCAAAACTACCTCATGCTACTAGTTTTAAGCCACAACACCCATACAAGCGATGCGTAACTGATACATACAAGGACTTTCCTCCTTCAGCTTTGGCCCTTGTTGATGTCCTACTTTCAATAGAACCAGAAAAGCGTGGTACTGCTTCTTCTGCACTCAATAGTGAGGTAATCTCGATCTTATCTCTCCATGGAACTGTGTTCCTTGAATAGGAGTCCTCCAGTATAATTCGTTTAGTTTCTTATCCCATGCACGTTTAAGCAAGTATCATTATTAAATTTAAATTATTAATAACTGGAAATTACATTTCCTTGTATCCCATGAACAGTTGGAAAATTAAACTAAATCGTAGTTTTGATGATCATATTTCCTTCTAGAATCAATCTGGTTCTGCAATCGTATGGTTTACTTCGAGGTTTTTCTCTATATTTTTTGTCAAAACATTTCATTTGAATTCATGAGCTCAGAATTGTTCAAGCAGGTTAATGTCTGTTTGTTAAGCTACATTGACTTTTTGCAGCCTGCTGAACATTAAAATATGATTTAAGGTCCTTTTTTTCTTTTGTTTTTTCCCGTTTGTAGACATGATTGTTTTATTTTATTTAGCATTTCAAGCGTGTCTTCCACTAATTACCGAAATAGATCTTTCTTTTTATTGGTATCATGGGATGGTAATATGCTTTATATCTTACTTGTTCGGTTTTTTACTTTCAGTTCTTCAATACAAAGCCCTTACCTTGTGATCCTTCTAGCTTACCAAAATATCCTCCAAGCAAGGAATATGACGCGAAGATTCGAGAGGAGGAAGCAAGAAGGTATCTAATTTTAGCTCTTTATATGAACCTTTTCCTCTTATATAAAATCTGCATATCTTACGGTTGCTATATTAGTTTACATTCTGGTCTCTGCGTTTGTTTTTCCCATTAAATATTATTTTGAGTTCAAGTTGCACTATTGATATATTCATGGCCAAAATTTAGTTTCAGGACACATAAATTCTTTAGTATTCTATTTTTTATGAGCAAAACTTGTAGGTTAACAATTTTACCTAGCAGAAGCATCTGCAAACAAAATCATGACTTTTGACTATTTTAGTAAGCTAACAATAACCTGTCCTTCTGTAATGATTCTATTTTGGTTTACTTATGAGTTTTTTCTGACTACTTTGGTAATTGAAGCGACTTGAGCGCTTTTACACATAAAGGTTAATCTATAATTGAAGGATTTGCAAATTAACACTGCTAAACAGCAAAGCACATAAAATTAAAAATCTTAGAATTGAAATGTAACGTCAACCTTACTTCTTCATTGGAAATTACTGCTTCTTATGGTGCTTTGTATTATGAAGTACGAAACTAAGAGCGAGCAAGCCCGAGTGATTGGGATACTGATTCCTATTAGGACCAAAAGTTATGCCTTCTCATGTGCTGGACTGAACTTTTACTTTCATATTCTTCTCCAGAGAAACTACTGAGTAGTCTCACAATTTCTATCTTTTTTATCGTAGGCGAAAAGCTGAAAGTGTGAAAGGATGTGGAGATGATTCATTGGGAAAGTCCACAAGGCAATCAAAGGGAGAAAGTACTACAGAATCCAATGCCGGACAGGTTGATATTCTTCTATTTGCTCAAAAATTTTGAAATGAGTGTGTTCACTTTGTCATTGAAATGGTTACAATATTGCAGGGACAGTCAAATATAAGCAAAAGTGTGAAATATAATCCTTTAGAAGAAAGTGGAACTGGATTCCCTATTGAGCCGCCAAGAGTGAAAAATAGGAACGGATTCACTCATTCTACTTCAGTGGTCCATCCTACTGCAGCTGCCTATGCTCACAAAGTCAAAGAGGATTCATGTGTGTCCCAACATGGTGGAGAGCTTCGAAGGCAAGGTTCGCACAAGTCTCGAGCTGTTGGAGACTTTTCTAGTGTCCATTCAAAGAGGGATGATGGGTCATCTTATGGGGATTCAACGGTGCGTAACTTGAATCTTTACTTTCCAATTATCTTCTTCGGTTTGTTAAACACGAACTGCAAACATGCTTCACGGAAAGAGTTTATATAAGCTGGTTTTCCTTTTACAAAGTTAAATACCTATTGCAACTCCTCACACACATACACATGCCAATATTATTAGGTTTAATAACCGTCGCTGTGGATCCTTTTTAGGCTGTTGAGCTAGCAGTAGATTTGTGTTATGGTCCATTACAAAGTATGGGACTTGAGCCCCACATCAGTATTGCAATGTGCTGATGTGGGGTTTATATAGCCTTGGGCTCTCCCACCTTAATAGCTAGCTTTTGAGGTGTGGTTCTTCTTGGATTGTATCAATGGTATCAGAGCCACCCACCACCCTCTGTGCCCATTGTGCCTTGGATGGTGACGTCGGTATTGCAGTGTTCGCCAGGGGCTAGTCATTTTCTAGCGCAGAGCTGTCGAGGACGACGGATGCGAAGGGTGGTGGTTTGTTATGGTCTATTGCAAGGAATGAGACTTGAGTCCCACATCGGTACCACAAAGTACCGATGTGGGGGGGTTTATATAGCCTTGCGCTCTCCCACCTAATAGCTAGCTTTTGGTGTGTGGTTCTCCCAAGGTTATATCAGTTTGGCTATTCAAGAAGATATTGATTTGGATACAAACTTGTTTGCATGATTCATTTAATACTGAACATTAACTTCCTTTTTTGAGCTTCCTTGAGCCTGAGATTGGTCTTTGTTTCAGGTTTATGTGCCAAAGAAAAGTAGAATCCTTTGCTCTGGACCACTAGTGCCACCAGGGGGAAGTATGGAAGACATGTTAAAGGAACACGAGAGACAAATTCAAGAGGCAGTTCGAAAAGCACGTCTAGAAAAGGGAAGGACCAAAAAGAACTGTTATGATTATGACTAGAAACGCCTCGTATCTATTGAACTGATTGCTCTCTTCTGTTAGAAGAAGTACGTGGGATTTCGTTCTTTTGTCATGCAAATGAGATCCACAGTTGTAAAGGACCTAAGAGGAGATACGTACATTTACGATCCATTTCCAGTATAAAGGTTCTTGCATTAATGCATCTCCTTCGGGGAAGAACTTCTGAAACCTCAATGTAGAAGGAGGGATAAAGCTTGTTATCGAATTAGTCACCTTATATATATATATATATATATATATATATATATTATATACACCTTTGAGGATCGGAAATTTGCTTGTATAGTTTGAAAAATTTCCTGATTCCTAGATTGATTTATGTTATCTATTTCCTCTTTAATATCTGGAAAATTGAAGTTCAGCAATTGTTTCTTGATAATTTATTGGAGGAGAAACTCTCTGTGTAAGTTTCCCAGAGGATAGATTAATATATAGTGGTCGAACAAATGTGGTCAATCTGGTCGAGATATTAAATTACCCAGAAGGTTACTAAGGACGTGTATTTTTTATTTTTATTTTTTTGGTTTGGTTTAAATTTGTCATTTTTTATATTTGTTTTTAAATGGTACGTCACATTGCGTATCTAGGCCTTGGGTATGGGTTCACGTGAACCCATACTCTTCTCCCTAAACCATACTCCCTCCATTCCAATTTATGTGAACCTGTTTGACTGGGCACGAAGTTTAAGAAAAAATGTAGACTTTTGGAATTTGTGGTCCTAATCAAGCCAAAAAAGGGGCCGAGAGTATTTGTGGGGTTATAAAAGCTTCTCGTTAAGGGTAGAATTATAAGTTTAAGCTAAATTATTTCCAAATTTAGGAATGGGTCATTCTTTTTGGAACGGACCAAAAAGGAAATAGGTTCACATGAACTGGAACGGAGGGAGTATATAATAATGTTTATTTTTCCAAAATTACTTAAATATATGTGCGTGCACCCATAGTCAAAGACTCCTATGCTACAATAAAATTGGGTGCACCTCTACGAGTAAAATTGGCAGTCCAAATCTCACTTCAAACGGTCTTATTTGCGGCGCGGAGTATAGATACATATGTGAAAATCACTAAAAATTTTAAAAGAATATCATGCCAAACACAATATTAGTTCGTAACCAATAATAATTCAAGTATAATGCTCATTAATTTTCCTTGGACTTCTCAAAGGATACTTGATGAGCTAGCACTACACTTCACTAAATTATTTTATATAGCAGTATTTCCCTGATTTCTTTTGGTTGAGGTTGGACATCATTTGAAAGCAATTTCTGAAAATTGAGGGTATATAGTACGAATAACAATAAATAAATAAATAAATAACTGAATGTAATGCCCAGGACAAGTGCAGATATGCTAGCATGTTGGAACGATCCATGTAACTTACCAAGGAAGACTTGGTGGAACGTGATCCCTGCACGTATTTGATGGATAATTTGGAACAAGAGGAACTTAAGATGCTTTGAAAGGATAATCAACTTTGAACAGAAGATCATTATGAATTGTATATTTTTGTTTCATTTTTGGTGTAAAGAAGCACTAGTAGAAGATGTAGATTCAGTAGTTGATATCTTTTGGGTCATTGTAACAAGAGAAATTTAAAAATAGCCAGATTTACAAGTGGTCGTTCAAAAATAGCCCAGTTTTAAAAGTAATCGAAATTTAGCAACTTTTCATATAAAGATAAATCTGAGCGAAAACACTGTTCAAAACCCGGAAAATACGCCAGTATATTATGCTGCAGTTCCAGCATAGGTATACTTGAACTCCAACATATTATACTGGAGTTCCAGTATAAGTATGCTGGAACTCCAGAGTAATATGATGAAGTTCCAGCATAAGTACACTAGAACTCCAGCATAATGTCTGGAGTTCCAGCAAAGTATACCGGTCCAGTATAATATGCTAGAAGTTCATACACAAGTGCTCGAATCTCCAGTATATTATGCTGGAACTTTCCGTTTGTTGGAGTTCCAGCATAATATGCTGGAAGTTCATACACAGGTGCACCAAACTCCAGTATATTATGCTGGACCGGTCTCTGTTGCAGCAAAATAGTGGCTATTTTTCATTGACTTGGTAAACGTTGGCTATTTTTGAATGACCAATCCGAAAACTTGCTAGACCATACTATTTTTACCATTGTAACTAGCACATGACTAACTTTTTGTTCTTTTTTGGGCCCCTATATCTCGGGTTCCTCTTAGCACAGTCTTTGTGCTAAGGATTGCTTTCATTGCTAATAATATACATGTTATCTTGTTAAAAAAAAAAAAAAAAGTTAACTTGTAATGCCACAAGTTGGGTTTGGATAGAATAATGTGTATGCAGATCTTATCCTTACCTTGTGAAGGTAGAGAGTGTTACAGATAGACCCTCGGTTCAAGGAACAATGAAAAGGAAGCAACAAACATAAAAATATTAATAACGTAATAAGATAAGAGAAGCGAACGACATAGTAGGTAGTAATAAAGATCTAAGAATAAAATAATATAAAAATAATACTTATACTACCGGTAAGACTATAAGAAACTCTCAACTAGCAATCAACTAACCCTAATTCTTTAGCTCCTCACTTTCCTAGCATAGTACGAATGGAGGTGCTCTATGTCGTGCTAGGAGGCTAGTGTGCCAAATAATGAAGAAGTCGTACGAGCTATATCTACGAGTTCAAAACTTTTTTGATGCTTTTTTTTGTACAAAAAGTACATTTTTTATGTTAAAAAAAAAAGTAACATTAATAAGCATTTTGCAGTATAATACTACGAATTGCTTTAACGGAATTTTAGCCGTTAAAGCAATTTGCAGTATTATACTGCGAATTATTAAAAATTTTCTTTTTTTTAGCAATTCGCAGTATAATACTGCGAAATGCTTAAAAATGGGCCCAACTATTTTTCAAAAAGCATTTCGCAGTATTATACTGCAAACTGCCCTTTGATTTATACGTCTTCTTCTTCCTTTGGACCGACACAGCTTCCCCACCCACCATTAAAAAACTCCAGCGATTCTGGTCCCCCACCCCCGTAATATTTTTAAAAAAAAAATTTCGGACCCACCCGTCACCTTAGGAGCAAGGAGTGTAGGTCCCAGGCACAAGACAAGCTTTGGATTCTTTCTCTCGATCGTAGTATTCCATTTCAATCAAATTCAAAAAACTTCAATCGAGGTATTTCGATTTTATAATTGTAGAAACTAGTATAATACATGCATATTTGTATTGTTTAATGTGTTTCCATGTAAAATGTGTGATAGTTTGTGTTTAAATTTGTATGTTATTTATACTCGACTTGATTTATTAGTTTTGGTAAAAAAAAATGTTAAAAGTTGATAAATTATTAGTATTTTAAATGTTATGTTTTTATTTGGTTAAATAAAAAATTAATATTATTTTGTTTGTTTGTTGTTCATATTTGTATTTTATGTTAGTTGTTTTTATATGTAATAGTGACCTTTTAGCGTAGTAAACTAAATAGCCTTTTAGCGTAATAAAATATAGAGCCTTTTAGCATAGTAAAATATAGAGTCTTTTAGTGTAGTAAAATATAGAGCCTTTTAGTGTAGTAAAATATATAGCCTTTTAGCGTAGTAGAGCCTTTTAGATTACACTTTACAAAAATTAATTATTTAATTCATTAATCTAATAAAATTGACACGCATAATAATTAAGGATAACTCGGTGCTACCGGACCTCAAAATCAAGCCTGGAACCCATACTTACTTATTCAGTCCAATATTAAACATAGTTAATTATTTAATTCATTAAGCTAATAATATTCTAAAAATATTGAAATTGACACGCATAATAATTAAGGATAACTCGGTGCTACCGGGCCTCAAAAATCAAGCCTGGAACCCATACTTAATTATTCAGTCCAATATTAAACATAGTTAATTATTTAATTCATTAAGCTAATAAAATTGACACGCATAATAATTAAGGATAACTCGGTGCTACCGGGCCTCAAAAATCAAGCCTGGAACCCATACTTAATTATTCAGTCTAATATTAAACATAGTTAATTATTTAATTCATTATACTGAGTAATATTCTAAAAATATTGAAATTGACACGCATAATAATTAAGGATAGCTTGGTGCTACCGGGCCTCAAAAATCTAGCCTGGAAGCCATACGTAATTATTCAGTCCAGTACTAAACATAATTAATTATTTAATTTATTAAACTAACACACACAATAAATTTTGTTTAAATTATAGTAGACGACATGGCCTTTCCTCCGCCTGCGCATCCTGGACCTGCCGAGGATCAGCTTTTAGTGCTGCAGGGCGACCATAGGTCCTCCTTTGTATGGGAGGGACAGCTATCGGAGCAGCCTCTCCGCCCCAGGAGGCCCGACGATTTGTGGGAGTTCATCGCGGAGCATCCTTTCCATGGCCGCGTAGTCGAGCGCCTACAGGCTACGGGCTTCTATACGATTGTTCAGCTTGGACGGATGCAGCTCGATTGGTCTCTCATCACGGCGTTGGTAGAGCGGTGGCGACCGGAGACGCATACTTTTCACTTGCCCACCGGAGAGGCCACCATCACGTTTGAGGATATTCAGGTTTTATACGGGCTTCACGTGGATGGACGGGCCGTGGCACTGCCCCAGTACATTAGAGGGATGACGCGTGCCCAGTTTTTGGATATGATGGGGGAGTTTACTGGTTTTAGACCAGAGGGTGGCGCTGGGGGCAGTCGCGTTCTTTTGTCAGCCATTAGAGATCAGATGGTGTTTTTGCACCCAGACATTCATGGCGAGACGGAGGATCTTTGGATTGAGAGGTACACGCGGTTGGCGTTGCTCCTGCTCTTCGGGTGTCTCTTGTTCCCGGACACTTCGGGGAGTAGAGTGACTATGCGCTTTCTCCATTATCTCCAGCAGCTGGATGAGTTACCGCAGTACAGCTGGGGTTCTGCTGTTCTGGCATACCTGTATAGGAGCATGTGCCGGGCGAGCATGGGCCCAGCGATGGATATATGTGGTTTTCTGCCCCTCCTAGAGGTGACAAAATTTTCGAATACTTTGTTCATTACTCCGAATTGTATATCGTGAAATGACTCATAAATTTTACATCAACCTTTTCTCTTAGGTTTGGGCCTGGCAGCGGATCATGCCGTTGCAGCCACCTCTATCACCACTTCCGCCCAGTGATGCTTATCCGTTTCTCCCTCTAGCTGTCAGGTGGATTCTCCGGCGTGGGAACTACCGAGGGAGCGATGCTCATCATAATCTCCCCCTTGTCAGGGATGTGTTAGATATGTTGGTGGACAGACAGGTAAAAATGTACCTACACTTGCTTGTTTTAAATTGAGTTGTGTCGCGCGTACTCACTTTTGTGTTATTATTTGGTAGTTCATCTGGACGCCATACAGCGTCGAGTTGGTTGCTCAGCTGCTCGCATGTTGCTCAGTCGACCGGCTGCTTTGGAGCACCTCTGTGCCGATGATCTTCTTCGATCACGTTGAGTATCATGCCACAGATCGTGTGCTTCGACAGTTTCACCGTCCCCAGCCTATACCGAGGGAGCCTGGATGGGAGGCTACACACTATCAGCGGGACGACCGCGGCAGCATGGACCAGCGGTATATGGGATAGCTATAGCAGCAGATAGTTTATTGGGAGGAGCGAGTTGAGCGTATTCCGCCACCACCCACATTTACCCAGGAGGCCACTGTCCATCTGTATACTGAGTGGTACCGCCATCACACCCGACTGATGATCGGGAACCCCATTCATATACTTGACGAGCGCTACAGACCGTATGCCGGGAGGCTCGAGGCACTGGTATGTTTTTGTGGCTTATTAATATCTTATAATTTGGATATAGCGTTATTTAATTAATATTTTAAATGTTTCACAGGCTATTGGGCATCATCAGCTCTTCTAGTTGGGTCAGCAGATGCAGCAACGTGCCGACATCCCTGAAGTGGTTGAGTATGGCCGGTAGGTGTCACAGATGGCTCGCTGGACACTGTTGCAGGCGAGAGATGCCGCGAGGTTGGACCGCGAGGCTCAGTACGCGGCGCCAGAGGCCTACCATCGGGGTAGGGGTGTCCCGCGAGGCAGGGGTAGGGCACGAGGGAGGGGTGCCCCACGAGCCATGGGTGCCCCACGGGGTCGCGGGGGTCGTGAGGGACGGCGAGGAGGTGGTCCCCAACAATGGGGCGGTGAGGCACTTGTCGACCCACATGCTGAGGGACAGGATGAGGACTTTGGAGTTGAGGCGCTTGGAGATGATCAGCAGGGTTATATACCTCAGGCAGATGAGCCTTCCAGCAGCATGCCTTCTTACAGCCTTTAGCTATCTCTGTCGGCATCGCAGGTCACCCCGTCAGGAGCATTGTCGATCACGGGTATATTCGGCTTTTTCAGAACGACATGACAACTCAACAAAACGTAGTATTATACTGCGATTTACATATTTAATTATTCTGATAAAAAAATAGGGTTTTCACATGGTTTTCAGCTTTTTCAGAACGATTCTATACGTATGTATTATACCACGCTTTACATATAATTTTTTTTAAAATTTTTTAGTTTGGAGTTCTTTAGCTACAATAATAAGTTGAATATTTGAACAATTCTATGAAGAAAATAATACATTATGTATTTAATGACAACAACTCTACTATAACAATATTTTTATTGGAACAAAATTTGAACAGCAATTTTATTTGAACATGACAACACAAACACAAAAGCGGCAAATCTAACGATACAAACAGTACAACTAATGCAAACACATGACAAGAGAAACATAAAAATACACTACTACGCTTATCACGTACAAGCCATTGTTTAATCACGACCGCGTACTACAATTTGCTCCAACCACTCGAGTTGTTCTTCCAGCTTTTTTTTCTCTTCTTCTACCTCGTTGAGTTTGGCCTTCAACGCCTCAATTTCATCATTGGTTCGGCGCTCGCGTACTGCTTGGCTTGTACAGGTACAATGAAGGTGATAAATTCTTTCTTTGTAGTACTCCTGGTTACATGGTTCATCCATCCAAGCCTCAAATTCACATGTAGGCTTGCCGGGTAGCTCGTCAAGCTTGTTCGTACATGCCCAGTAGCGACGTCCACCATCTAGCCACCATTTGTACATACTGCATTTTTCTCCGCAGTAGCACCTTGGGACGTAAACGTTTTGTTCAGATATTTCTTATAGAGAAACTTTGGTTATTGTTAAGCGAAGAATATAAGTAGCATGCGACCGTTATTTATAGTCAATATTTCACACAAAACGTAGTATTATACTGCGATTTACATATTAAATTATTCTGATACAAAAACAGGGTTTTCACATGGTTTTCTGCTTTTTCAGAACGACATGACAACTCAACAAAATGTAGTATTATACTGCGAATTACATATTAAATTTCTCTGACACGAAACAGGGTTTTCACATGATTGTCAGCTCTTTCAGAACGACATGACAACTCAACAAAACGTAGTATTACTGCGAATTACATATTAAATTTTTCTTACACGAAACAGGGTTTTCACATGGTTTTCAGCTTTTTCAGAACGACATGACAACTCAACAAAACATAGTATTATACTGCGATTTACATATTTAATTATTCTGATAAAAAAATAGGGTTTTCACATGGTTTTCAGCTTTTTCAGAATGACATGACAACTCAACAAAACGTAGTATTATACTGCGAATTACATATTAAATTTCTCTGCAAAAAAAAAAAGCTTTTTCTTCATTCATTCAAGCTTTTGAACCACGCTTTACAGCTTTTTAAGAACGACTTTGTAATTGATAAAACACTTTATTGTACCACGCTTTACATATTTAATTTATTTTTTAACGAATTTTTTTTTTATACCACATTCTTGGTCATGTTTACTAACACCCATACCTCAATATTTGAACAACCATATCAAAATATAACGTTAAAAAATAAGATGTAACAAGGTTGTGGAAATTTATTTTATTTCATATATATTGAAACAAACACAACTACAGACATGTATTATAAAAAATAAAACCAAAATAAAAGACTAGGGGTATCCTTGATAGTTGGGTACATTGGACGAACTTGCACCAGGATTACCACCGCCACGCACACCACCTGAAGGACATTTACGATGGTCGTGTCCTGTTTGCGAGCATATGCCACATTTACGCGCATAAACGGACTCACCAACATCCATTTGGTTCCGTATACGGGTTCTCTTTTGCACTTGATGCTTGCTCAAATAGTCCTTGTTACATACCATCTTAAAAGGTTCCGACGGCCAATAATACTCAGCACCTAATGGATGCAACTTCCCACTATACGTGTCTACGTATGCAGCAACACTGTATTGCCTATCAATATAGTTTGTTGCCCCATAACCAACTTGTTGAAAGCACTTCAACGCATGTGCGCACGACATGTGGTAGATGGTCCATTTCCCACATGAACATAACCTTCTATTTTCATTCACCGTCTGTAGATTATTCCCACGGTGTCCGTTGATAGCGGTCTTAACTTCAAAAACACCCCGTTCATGATCGTACTGAAGAAATGAATGCCACTGTGCTCGCCTCCTGACCTTTCAAATCTTCTCATGGGTATTGGCATAAATTCAACACCCCTGTCCATCAATGCCGATGCAGTTGCATGCCTTTCAACAAACCTCTCCGCACTCTGTTTGAATGTCATGCGGACCATGGCAGTGACAGGCAGTCCACGGGCAGACTTCAACAAGCCGTTGAATGACTCCGACACGTTTGTAGTGAGGGCTCCCCATCGTCTGCCGCCATCAACATGCAATGTCCACATGTGAAGCTCATGTTGCATCAACCAAGTATAGGCTCGTGGATCTATCTGCCGGATCGCTTCCATGCGCCTCGTGAATTTGCACTGCTGGTGCTCAGTTGCAGCCATCCACATTAAGTCATGCAAGGCCTTGTCAGGAAATTTCTTCTGGAAATTGGCCTTCAGGTGCCTCACACAGTAACGGTGGTATGCATATGGTTCATGCCATTCAGGCAAGTGACGTACAGAACTTAAAATACCACCATGCCGATCAGATATTAGACAAATACCTGAACGGTGTTTGACAACGTGCTGCTTCAAGTGGTTCAAAAAATGCGTCCACGTCTCTTCACTTTCGTTGGCACAAATGGCAAAAGCTAGTGGAAATATTTGTCCGTTGGCATCTACTGCAACTGCAATCAAAAGCTTAATATCATACTTTCCATAGACATGAGTACCGTCTATGGAAATTACAGGACGACAATGCACAAAATCATCAATTGCTAGTTTAAATGACCAAAACACATAGTTGAAAATATATTCCGGTCTGTACGGACTCCGCTCACGCCTCCATTCAACAACAGTCCCGGGGTTAAAGTGTTGCAGTGCGGCCATGTACCTGGGCAGATTTGAAAAAGACTTATCCCAGTCGCCATAAATAAGTTCAAAGGCACGTTTGCGACCGAGATATGCCTTTCTTTTGGTTATAGTACAACCATACTCCTGGTGGACGGCTGTAATACACTCTTTAATCTTGAACCTAATGGACACTTCCAAAAATGGAATCAAGACAAGGGAAATCAAGTCCACATCCAAGTTGAAGTGATTCTCATTGAATGTGTCCATTTCACATCTGTGCTCACTAATAAATTTACCCACTTTCCACAAACCTGATTTCTTCTTGGTGGCACGCAGCATCCAGTGACAACCCATAAACCACCTACGGCATACAGCCTTGTATTTCTCCGTAGTTGACTCACTTACCGTCATCTCACGACACTCTCTTATACTGTAGATTTTTACAGCCCTAATTAGGCGAGCTTTATCGCGGAAATACATGCCCTTTGATAGAACAGCTGGTCTAGACTCATCCCACATCGCTGACCGTAATTCATCATCATCCCTTGTGAGGGCATCCACGTTATGCATGCTTGGCAAATTATCAAGGTAGGGAATATTCCTCTTATGAAATGGCACGTGGGACTCGTACACTCTTGCTCTAGCGGGAGGTGGAGGAACATGCTCCCTCGTCAACTCGGGTTCAACATTCACTTCCTCCTCCTCATCATCACCCTCATCATGGAAGGGTGTGTCATCCCCAGACTCATCCGCATTGTTGTCATAATCACTATCATCCTCCTGACTCTGCGCATCTGCCAAATCACGAGTAAATACGTCGTCTATGGGCAACTGTGTGAGGTCAGGAGCTTCAAGAAGCTCGTTTTCACTGCACAAAAAGAACAAAAAGATAAGTTACCCAAAACTCAGGAAAAAAACTTTAGATATAGCTATATCACTTTACTTACAAATTGTATTGTCTTGACGTTTCATGATGGATGTTTTCATGTTGGTGATGACTCCCGGATGGACCACCGTGGTCCAATACTGCGGAACTACGCATATTCCAACTAGGGGCGGGGTCATAACTTGTAAAATTCATATCCGAACGGTACCCCCTATAAAAAATATGAGTGTTAATACAAATCCAATTAAAACATAAAAAAACATCACTAAAGCGTAGTAAAATTGAAGTTTACCAGTCGTCTTGTTGATTATATAAAGTCGTAGTATTATTTTGTGGCTGCTCATTTGCCGGTGGTGACAAGTTTAAATCAAGGCAAGCTCTTTCATCAGCAATCTGTCCGGCAAAAACTGCTCCAGAATAACCACCCGATGACCGAGGGTTATCCCTGCTATGCACGCCCTCATTACTGGGAATGTCTTCCACCTTGACGTACATTTCCAATAATTTTATTACAATAAATTCCCTGTATTCATCTGGAATCCGCAAAAAATCTCTAAGAGTTTCATCATCCTCGATGTTAAACTCAGAATAATAAGCAAACCCCTGCGGAGTCACTGAATACGGAAATCTACCGGTTACTTTAAGGTTAACCGAACGCCTCCGCTCACTCATTTTTTTACGTAATAACGATACCAATGTATCGTACTCCATAGTAAGCGGCAATTTAACATGACACCGTGGAGGTGAGCTATATCTCACAGAGTTATTCTCCACCACAACCTCACCCCCCCCCCCCCTCAATACAGTGAAACCCTTATTTTTGGCACTTCAGACATTGTAAAAAAATGATTGATAAGGAGAAGAGAGAATGATGAACGTATGTTTGAAGTTAAGTATTGAATGAATTTTCATAAAATTGAAACGCCTATAAATAAGGCAAGTTCGAGCTTGGGGTGTAGAATTTTTTAAAGGAATTCGCAGTATTATACTGCGTTTTATGTATTTGAATTATTGTTATTTCAGTTAATTATTATTTGTGGGGCCAAAAATCAGTAAAAAAGGGCGTTTCGCAGTATTATACTGCGAATTACCCTAATTCGCAGTGTAATACTGAGAAATGCCTTTTGAAAAAATAGCTGGGCCCATTTTTAAGCAATTCTCAGTATAATACTGAGAATTGCTAAAAAAAACTATTTTTTTAAACTAATTTCGACTAGTATAANGTATAATACTGAGAATTGCTAAAAAAATATTTTTTTAATAATTCGCAGTATAATACTGCGAATTACCTATTAATGTAACTTTTTTTTAACACTAAAAATATGCTTTTTGTATCAAAAAAGTTTTGGACTCCTATATCTGCTAGTTGGACTAAATCTGGTAAACGTGGCCAAGCAGAATTGGTCATTACATAGGAACCAATTACTTAGTAATCTAAAAACAAGAAAAAAGGAAAAATGAAACAAAAGGGGTGAAGCCAGAAGATGAAGGTTTTTTTCTCCTTTTGTTGTTGATTCTTGTATTCTTTTTCCATGTTATAGATTCTTATTCAATATTTAAAATGAGTATACAAAGGACAACTCTCAACTTCCAAGTTATAAGACAGATTGGGCTAAGTTTGAGTGTATAAGCTATATAAATTCCAAAGTTTGGCTTAAATGCTATAGATTCTTCCTCTTACTTTGATATATTCAATGTCAATTTGAATGGTTTTATTAGATTACATAAAAAGGTTAACGAAAAACTCAACCTAGTTTGACAACATGTTAACAACTTCTAATTAATATATATATATATATATATATATATATATATATATATATATATATATATATATCAACTAATTAATCAAGAAAGGATGATCAGTATTTTAATGCAAATTCTCTTGATTTCATGACATTTTTGGGAGAATGACTATTTTGAATTATAAAGATCTTGTTATTATGTGATACTGTGATAGTCATCATAAAATTAAATAGAAGTTCCAGCTTATTCTTTCTTTCCTTAAAAAATAAAATATTTAATGTAGGGAACCAGGAAAATATTTTCTTGCACTCCGTATTTGCACTATCATATTTATTTATCATGATTAAGCGATAAAATGAGGCGAAAATATACACTAACTAATCATAGTTAAGTAATAATATTAAATGCAAACACATATTGTATATTTATTAGTTTGATATAAAATCCGAACACAACTTTCTCAACATATATAGATTTGCAGTTTTAAAAATACTCTTCACAAACAATGATACATATGTGTGTCATACAACATATTAATATAAAATAACATGATTTACTTGAAATCGTGCTCCTCTTTTAATTCTTTATCATATAGTGCGAGCAATACAATGCACATATCACGACATGACAAATTTAACTAAAACATGACTAGCACGACTTAAAGTGTTAGCTTATTCAATTAATTTTCACCGACTGATTAATGTTGTATTTTCCTCCTAATAATAGAGAAATAATATTTTTTGTCGCTATAAAATAATAGCGGATAAAATGAATATATATATATATATATATATACACACACGCTTTATTCACTTTTGGGCTAGCGAATTCGGAAAGTTTCAGCCAACCAGCTAATTTGGTATTTTAACCTTGTTTACCCGTAAAACGATACAATGAATTTATTGCGTGGTTTATAGACAAGCGAACTGATTTGATCCCAAAATGATAAATAAATTAAATAAAAAATAAGACTTAGTGTTGAAATCTAAAGAAATAGCAAGCCTGGTTATGGGAGCAGTTCTTTCGAAGACAATGATAAGAATAACACTAGACAAAAAATAAAGTTGTATTATATAGCTTGAGAATAAAATGTAGCATAAGTTTTGTCAGAGATTTCGTGTGTTACAATGGTTGTTAAAGTCACTATTTATAACTATACTTAGGGAACATGATCCCAGGATCAAGCCCCTCTTAAATGACAATAAAGGGAGGGGGGCATTGATGAATATGTAACGCAGGCCATGAATGCCAAAATTCTCTGCAACAACTACATATTTAATATTAAGTAATATTCTTCATTAAATGCCATCTGGTGACAAACATTCGTTTGGTCCCGTTAACGGTGTTCCATTTGGGATCTATCCGGTAACAATCGAAGATGTTGTCCTCAGCCTTGGTTTCCACTCGATTTTTCTTCCGTCTGCCTCCGGTTCTACGTGTCACGCCATCATTCGAGCATTTAATATAAATCAATTTACCCTAGACAGATAGTCCCCCTGCTTTCTGGTGGCACATCTATGTGTCATCGGAAAGTTGGTGAAGATTTTCTTGGCGGAAAATTTTCTGAACCATTCTGAACATTTTCTGACGCTTGATAAGACGCACGTCTCCTCGCATTTAATACTCCGTACACGTGTTACGCCACGGTTTAGCAATATTTTTGCCGGTTCACGAGGTAATCTTGACCACGATTTTAGCCGTCTATATATTTACTTATACGTATCATTCTTCTTCTTTTACTTCTAACAACTTCAGAAGCTTTCTTAACCTCTTTGCACTTAATTTCCTCCAGATTTCATCTCTCTCTGATCTTCTTTAAAAAGCTCTATCATCATCTTCTTTCATTATTTCAGCTACTCGGTGGACACCACCAAGGGTTGAATGCTTGACCGATGGGTTCAGAAGATTCTAGACATCACTATGCCAGAGATCCGCCGGTGAAAGGAATTGGCCCTTAAATACGGGTGGAAGGTCAAGAACCACGGTAAACTGACCTTTTCTTTATTCCGCCTTTATACACAAGAAAAACTACTAAACCCTTCCTTTTTGTTTGATTTAGGGCTCCCGCAGGGTTTTTTTTCCTGCCCTGATAAGGATGTTTTAGCCGATACCGCAATGGCTGTGAGGTTGTTGCATGAGGCTCTCACTCGGACCGGTGCCCTCAGATCTGCTTTCCGTGCAAG
The DNA here is from genome assembly GCF_001879085.1 of Nicotiana attenuata. Classification (NCBI taxonomy): domain Eukaryota; kingdom Viridiplantae; phylum Streptophyta; class Magnoliopsida; order Solanales; family Solanaceae; genus Nicotiana; species Nicotiana attenuata. The sequence goes on from NW_017672616.1 coordinate 145,085, forward strand.
CACTGCTTCTCGGAGTCCACTGCCAGAGAACAAGCAACCAAAAAGGCGCGTTCTTCCTCGCTTGGAGGTAAAAATAAGAAAGTAAAGTAAACCACGCCCGAGCCAGCTGCAGCCAATATGGTTATTGAAGATGACGGGAAAGTTAGTGATAAAGAATCTTCCTTCCAAAGGAGACAACGATCTTCATCAGCTCAACAGAATGCTCAATCTGAAGAGCTTAAAACCCCAACCGAGGGCGAGGTCTTAGCGCTTTGGGGAGAAATGGATTTAGTGGAGAATGCTGATTCTTCCTTTCCAGTCCCAGTTGCTGCCACTAGTCCTATAAGGTCGGATATCGGGCCTCTTCTTCCTTTGGTTGGTGAGCAACCAACAAACAGCACTGCCTCTGCCAGAACTGCTTCTCAACCTACAACACCATCAGCTTCATCTCCCTCCACACCAGTTGTGCCTTTATCACCAGCAACTGCTACATCTCCTCTCCCAGTTAGAGACGCCCGAGATGAGAATGTCTATTCTCCCAAGCCCCTGACCATGGGAATTTTGGGCACAACAATTTACCCCTTTCTGCATATCCCGAAGGGAGGAGGAGCGCCTCTCTCTCGGTCTCAAAAGAGTCCTACCTGCTATCCAGGCCGGTAAAACTTGCCAACTATCTGAAGTCGCTGGCTTCAGAAAAAGATAAGAAGAAAATACACTCTCTTTCAAGGGAGTGTATGTTGAATAACGCCATGCACAATGCAGCAGCGGTACCGTACTTGTTGTTTTACTGCTTGCTTCTATTTGTCTTTTTACAATAGGGTTTCTAACTTTGATCTTTGTTTCGCAGGAAGACTTCCTTGCTTCCGAGGGTCTTCAGAGATTGATCCTTGACAAAGAGCGACTTATGTCCGAGCAGGATCAACTGTTGGACGAGAGGAATCAACTTGTCGCGTGCCTTCTGGTGCTAAAGGCGAAGGATGCTGATGCGGCCGAGCTTGAGGCCCGGTTGCAATAGAGTGAGCAAGAGATGATGCCTCATAGCCAAGAAGCCACTCAACTGCATTCACAACTTTAGTATGCAAAGGCTAGGTGGGTTGAATCTCAAGATGCTGCTCTTACTGCTATCAAGTGTGAGTCTACCTCGATTGAACGAGGAAATAATTTGGAGGCAGCTTTGAACTCCAAAGCTGAAGAGGTTGTTGCCGAGGAGAAGAGGGCCCGGATGGAAGATAGGTATAATAAGATCATGGAACAAAATAAGGTTCACATAACTACAATCCGTGATCTTGATCTTAGCCTTAGTGCCATGATATCCAAGCGGGATGGTCGGCCTTTTGACCGAGGTTGATGGGCTTAAAGCAAAACTTCAGCACCAAGGGGATTCCTTCATTATTGAAAAAACACACTCTATGTACCATATTAGGAGGAAAACCTTAGAAGAGACCAAAGCGGGCGTTATTGATATCGACAATGAGATCAACAAGGCCCGAACGCTGGAGTTAACTGCTCGAGAACGTCTCCCAGCTTAGCTTGATGCAACTGACTCTTCTAGTGCCGGTTCCGAATTTTCAGGAACCGAGGAGGAACTTCAAGAGAATAACAATGAAGTCCAACATCCTGCGCTGGTGGCAAATCCGCCTACTTCTCTTGGGGGCGTAGATGCTTCTCTTCCCCCGAGTTCCACTGGCGATGAGTTTAGCCTTTTTGTTTCTTTTCTTTGGTTTATTTCCTTTTATATATTTGTACTTATGCCACTTGGCATGTTTGATAAATAAAAAGGACCTTTTGTGTAAGCATTGCGTAAAGTTCATTCCCTTTTGCGTCGAATTAAGTAAGGCTCCGGGTGTGTTTTCTTCCGATAGCTTTTGGGTTCCGGGCATAAACTCTTCCGAAACCAACCCTTTACTATGAGGGTTTCACAAGAGAGGACCCTCTTATGTTTACGGTGCTCTTGAAGAGAACGTCTATTGTTCCTTCCGACACTAACATTTGAAGTTTTCTGTTAACTTTCAAATGATAAAATTAGTTCATCGTTTGGACAAGAAACAAGATAAAAATAAAAGGACTTCATTTGTATTCCTTCTATCTTCAAATTACATAAGCATTCGTTTGCTAAAAAAGAAAAAGAAATTTCCAATACATGTGGCTAGCTTGTACAACTTATTTCTGTGGGGCCTCGGTCCCGATGAGACATTATTTCTCTCGGGTCTCTCAGTCCCGGTTTTTGTGGCAATCATGTTACCGTATTCTTATACTATTACCCCAGTGTTTGAATGCGAAGTATGCGAATTGGAACATTGAAAGCCTTGTTCCTCTAAGAAAAAACACATGTAAATGGTTGAATAATCTTTGGTCCTATGGCAAGCTTCATTTCCCGTTAGGTTCTTTGACATCGAGCCAAAGATTATTTAACCATCCCATAGTGGCTTATTGTTTCGGTGCATTGTCATTTAAAGGTCTTAACTCTGCTGACGACGTTTCCTTCGTAGTATGCTTTCCGTTGCTGCCTTGTTAAAAACCTTGCGAGAAAAATCCAATTGGGACAATAATTGGTCGAAGGGAAAAAGAGTGCAGCACATACTTTCAGTATAAGCAGGATCCATCAATAGTAATACCTTTTGAGGTGAGCCATGTTCCAGTTGCTCGGCAATTTGACTCCATCTTGGTTCTCTAGTTTGTATGACCCCTTCTCGGTGACAGCTGAAACCCGATAGTGGCCTTCCCATATTGGACCCAGCTTTCCCGCGTTGAGCTCCCGGGTGTTCTGAGTCACTTTCCTCAAAACCAAGTCTCCCACTTTAAAATAACGGAGATTGGCCCTCCGGTTATCTATCCTTTGTTTCTGAGCCACTATTCTTATATGCGCCAAGTCCCTACATTCGTCAAGTAGCTCCAATTTGACCAATAATTCTTCATTATTTGCTTTTTCATTCGCCCGGAAGTACCGCAAGGTCGGTTCTCCTACTTCTACTGAGATCAAAGCTTCTGCACCGTATACGAGAGAGAAAGGTGTCTCCCTCGTGCTCGATTTTACCATCGCCTGGTATGCCCATAGCATGCCTGATAACTCTTGGGGCCACTTGCCCTTGGCTGTTTCCAACCTCTTTTTGAGGTTTTGAATGATCACCTTATTGGTTGATTCCGCCTGCCCATTTGCGCTCGGATGGCATTGTGAAGATGTAATCCTTTTAATTTTCAGGTCTTCAAGAAATTTTGTGACTTTGGAGCCTATGAACTGTGGTCCATTATTGCAGGAAATCTCCTTCGGTATTCCAAATCGTAAAATTATGTTTTCCTATAGGAAATCGACCATTTCGCACTCACTGATCTTTTGGTGAGGACTTGCTTCAACCCAGTTAGTGAAGTAATCAGTTAAAATTAAAAGAAATATTACCTTCTCGGGACCTAGTGGCAACGAACCAACTATATCTATCCCCCATTTCATGAATGGCCATGGGGATAGTACTAAATGCAAGAGTTCTACTGGTTGGTATACCAACTGTGCATGGCGTTGACACTTGTCACATTTCTAAATGAATGCCTTCGCGTCTTGCTCCATTCGAAGCCAGTAGCATCTTACCCTAACTAATTTTAGCACCAAGAAATTTGCACCAGAATGATTCCCGCAAATTCCTTCATGAACCTGTCTCATGACATAGTCTGCCTCTGAGGCTCCTAAACATCGGGCCAACGGGCCTTGGAATGACCTTCTATATAACTTCCCCCTCCCCTAGAGGCTGTAGCGAGCTGCTTTGTTGTGGAGTGCCCGGGATGCGACCGGGTCTTCGGGCAGATGCCATGCTGAAGGTAATCGATGAACTCATTTCTCCAGTCCCATACTAGGTTGGTCATATTTACTTCACAATAACCGTCCACATCCAGTACCGAATGCATAAGTTGAACAACAATACCAGAATCTGATCCCTCCATCTCCGTGGATTACCCTAAATTGGCCAACGCATTTGCTTCTATATTTTCTTCTCTCAGAATGTGGGTGATCGACCAGCCCCTGAACCATGTGACCAAAGTTTAAACTTTAATCACATATTGTTGTATGTGTTCCTCCTTTGTGTCAAAGATTCCATATACTTGATTCACTACTAGTTGGGAATCACATTTGATTTCAATGACCTCGGATCCAAGCCCCGGGCTAGTTCAAGTCCTGCAATCAAAGCCTCATATCCGGCTTCATTGTTAGTCGGTGGAACCATTTTTATGGCCTGCCTCAGGGTTTCCCTCGTAGGCGTGATCAGAACCACCCCGAGCCCGGACCCTTTCATATTGGAAGCTCCGTCTGTGAACAGGGACCAAACTCTTGATGTAATTTTCGACACCATCACCACTTCTTTCGCGGCCAAAGGCAGTACCCGGGACCGAAATTGTCCAAAAAGTTAGCCAAAACCTGTGACTTGATGGCAGTCCTAGGCTTATACTCAATATCAAATTCACTAATTTCAACTGCCCATTTGGCCAACCGACCTGACAACTCAAGTTTGTGAAGGACATTCCGCAGGGGAAAGGTTGTCACCATGGCTATTGGGTGGCATTGAAAATAAGGCCTAAGCTTTCGAGGTTGAGCTTCATGTTGTGCTTTCTTAGGATATCGAAGGTTTCTTGGAGGTGTTTTAAATGGTCAACTGCATTCAAAGACTTGACCAACATATCATCTATGTATATTTTCATTGTTTTACCTATTTGTTTTTCGAACATCTTGTTCACGAGCCCCTAATAAGTGGCTCCGAAGTTTTTTAGCCCGAACGGCACATTATAACAATATGTGCCAAAGTTTGTTATGAAAGAAGTTTATTCCCGATCCTCCATGTTCATCTTAATTTGATTGTACCCGGAATATGCATCAAGGAAACTCATTAACTCATGCCAGTTGTGGCGTCAATCCTTTGATCGACGTTCGACAGTGGGAAAGAATCTTTCAGGCATGCCATATTCAACTCCTTATAATCTACACACATTTGAAATATGTTATTCTTTTTTGGAACTATGACTACATTAGTTAGCCAGTTGAGATACTTTACCTCCTGGATCGAACCGATGTCAAATAACCGAGTTACCTCTTTTTTACCAAACCTGTTTCTGACCTCGGATATTGGGCGCTTCTTCTGTCTTACTGGTGGGACACTTGGGTCTAAGCTTAGCTTGTGAACGACCACCTCTAGCAGGATACCTGTTATATCCGCATGCGACCATGCGAAACAATCAACGTTAGTTTTAAGAAAATCGATAAATACTGACATGAGCTCGGGGTTGAGTCCTGTCCCCAAGTGAAGTTTTCTTAGGAATTTTTCGAACAAAGCCACTTGTTCGAGTTCTTCTGTTGTGGACTTGGTCGCGCCTATTTCTTTCGGTACCTGAAAATATCTTGGTACCTAGAGGGATTCCAATGACTCCTCCCCTTTGTAATCTTCGCTTACCTTTATTGCTAGAAATTGATACCATGTTCATTTCCCTTGCTGCCGGTTGATCTCATATTACTTGTTTGATTAGCTCTGGAGTCGGGAATTTAAGCAGTCGGTGATATGTTGATGGTATGGCCTTCATCTCATGTAACCAAGGTCTGGCGAGAATTATGTTGTAGCCCATGTCACCGTCCACTACTTTAAATAAGGTGGTCTTTGTGCCCCTTAGGCATTCATGGGCAGCAACATCTCCCCTCCAGTTGTCACACTCGCTAAGTTGAACCCGACGATGAGCTTTGTTGCTAGAATGATGCTTCCAGTTAGCTTGGCTTGTTCCAACACTCTCCATTGAATGATGTTGGCTGAACTTCCTCGGTCAACCAAAACACATTTAATCTTGAAATCTAGAACGTTAAGTGAAATACCAGGGCATCGTTGTGCGACAGAAGAATTCCATCGGCATCTTCTTCTACGAAGGCGATGTCGTCTTCGGTGACTTTCGAAGTCTCTTGCTATGAGTCACTAATTCTGTTGTCTTCTTGGTCTCCGAGAAAGTTATACCATTGATCTCATTCCCTCCGAAAATCATTTTGATAGTTAGTCGAGGAGGGTCTTCCCCTATCTTCGAGGGTTTTGCATTGTATCCGCTACGGCCGTAATTGTTCTTGGCCCGATCACTTAAGAATTCCCTGAGATGGCCATTTTTCAACAGCGTTGCCACCTCCTCGCACAGATGTCGGCAGTCCCTAGTTAGGTGGCCATGAGTCCCATGATATTCGGACCATAAATTAGGATCTCCCTAGCTAGTATAAGATCTATTGGCCTCAGGAAACGTGATTCCTTGATGTTTCTCATGGCTTATACCAGCTCCACTATGCAAACGTTGAAATTATACTCTGACGGCCTGGGATAAGTGGAATCTCGGGAACCCGATACCTCTTTGTCTTGTAACGATCTGTTGTTTCTGCCATGGTTCTATCGGGGGCGAACCTATCCGCTGAACGGAACCCTTTTCTGCCGCATCCTTCGGCCCTCTCGTAGGGCAAGAATCGGACCTTAAAAAGTCGCCGATCTATGTCAAAATCATCTTTAGATTTATCCGTGTTCTTTTATCAATCCCGAACCTTGATTGATGATGGGAACTCGAGTTGGTCATCTTTTATCCTTATCTTTGATTCATAACGGTTATGGACATCCACTCATGTGATTGCTTAGAACTCGAGCAGACTTTCTTTCAACTTTCGGGAGGCGTTTGAGCTCCGCGGGTTCAACCCCTTAGTAAATGCCTCAGCTGCCTATTCATCTGGCATGGCCGGTGACAACATCCTTTCTTTCTGGAACCTAATCACGAATTCACGCACCAATTCAGACTCTCCTTGCGAAATTCTAAATATGTCCACCTTCCAAGCCTGGACCTTTTTGGCCCTGGCATGTGCCTTGATGAAAGAGTCTACAAGCATCTCAAAGGAATCTATTGAGTGTTCGAGACGGATGAATACCATGTCAAGGCCCCCATCATGAGGGTTTCCCCAAATTTCCCCAGCAGGAACAACTCAATCTCATGTTGTGCCAGGACGTTTCCTTTTACTGCCGTGTTATAAGTTGTAATATGCTCCTGGGGGTCTGAAGTCCCATCATACTTCGATATGTCTGACATTTTGAACTATTTCGGAATCAATTCTGGTAATACGCTCGATTTGAACGGATATTAGGTGTACTTCTTCGAGTTCGGGCCCTTCAGTCTATTCGAGCATGGAATTCTTTCGCATTCTGATTCATCTGCTCATTCATTTCCCTCACGAATCTCATGAGTTCAGTTTTGAAGGGATCATTACCATTGTCGTTATCGGATTTGTTACCAACCCCACCCCCTCCCCCGCTCCATCGAAGCCTCCTCCCTCGGGGTGTTGTTATCAACTGTTTGAGCTGTTTGATTTGCAGGTTCGCTGAGAGGAATAAGGCCTCTTTCATTCACGTTGTTGGAAGTGCCTGATAATTCCTGCTTTAGTTCTATCATGACCTGGTCTTGTCTTGGGAGAAGGCCCATGATGGTCTTTTGCTGCACTCTCAAAATCCTCACTGTTTCCGCAACATGCTCACCCTTTACGTCATTAGGAATTGTCTCCCGCATAATGCGGGGGTATTTCCTGCCATGGACCAGAGTTTCTAGTCTCCCTCGTTGCGGGTGTCATTGATTAAATCCTCATGTTAGGGCAGATTGTCGTGTGCCTTAACATTGTGTGTGATGTTGACATCATTAGCTGCCATTTTTTTTGATTTTTCTATGAAACAAAGAACCAAACAAGTTAGTAATAGATGCAAGGATTAACTAAATTACGTAGCTGTCTAAGCCCTACGGTAGGCGCCAAACTATTCACCCGTAAAATGGTACAGTTAAATTTATTGCATGGTTTATAGACAAGCAAACTGATTTGATCCCAAAATGATAAATAAATTAAATGAAAAATATGAATTAGCATTGAAATTGAAAGAAATAGCAAGCCAAGTTCTAGGAGCAATGCTTCCGAAGACAACGATAAGAACAATACTAGACCAAAAATAAAGTTGTATTATTTAATTTGAGAATAAAATGTAGCATATGTTTTGTCAGAGATTTCGTGTTTTACAATGGTTGTTGAACCCCCTATTTATAGCTTTACCTAGGGAACAAGATCCTAGGATCAAGCACCTCTTAAATGACAATAAAGGGGAGCCATTGATGAATATGTAACGGTCGGCCATGAATTCCAAAATTCTCTACTATGGCTGCATATTTAATACTGAGGAATATTTTTCATTAAATGCCATCTGGTGACAAATATTCATTTTCTCTCGTTGACCATCTTCCCTTAGGGATCTATCCGGTACCAACCGAAGTTGTTGTCCTCGGTCTTGATTTTCACTCAATTTATCTTCCGTCTACCTCCGGTTCCACGTGTCACGCCATCATTTGAACATTTAAAATAAATCAATTTTACCCTATACAAACCTTACTAATATCATACCTTATGGTATCATTTTCTTTTGGCAGAATACTTAAAAAACTCTTCTAAACTTAGCACGGATTATTAGTTATACTCCTAAACTATTTATGATCTTAATTACCCCCTGAACGTTATTAATGATAGCCATTACCCTCCTGGACACTGATGTGACATGGAGTATGGATACACTCTCTTTTAAGCACGTAGGAGTGAAGAAAATCAAAATATTAGCGTTCAAATGGGTTATTTTTTAATCCTTAATAACCGCGTAGTCATATGTTATAATTTATTTGTTGCGACTATGTATTTTTTCTTGCTTCATCTTAATATACAATGTGTATTTGTAATGACCCGACCGGTCATTTTGAGAATAATCGCCCAGATCCCCTCTTTATTGCTTTTCCCGTATCTTTTTCTGCTTATGTGACTTGCCGGGAGGTTCTATTTTTGGTTTCGAAGTGATTTGGGACACTTAGTCCCTTAAATGGAAGCTTAAGTTCTAGGATTTTGACCGTAGTAGGAACTGCGAAGACGACTCCAGAATGGAGTTTCGTCGGTTTCGTTAGCTCCATTAGGTGATTTTGGACTTAAGAGTGTGTCCAGATTGTGAATTGGAGGTCTGTATCCGAATTAGGCTTGAAATGGCGAAAGTTGAATTTTTGGGAAGTTTGACCGGAAGTGGACTTTTTGATATTGGGGTCAGATTCTAGTTTCGGAAGTTGGAGTACGTCCGTATTATCAATTATGGCTTGTGTGCAAAATTTGGGGTCAATCGGACGTGATTTGATATTTTTCGGCATCAGTTGTAGAAGTTTGAAGTTTCAAAGTTCATTGAGTTTGAATTGGAGTGTGATTCATGTTTTAAGCGTTGTTTGATGTGATTTGAGGGCTAAACTAAGTTCGTATGGTGTTTTAGGACTTGTTAGTATATTTTGTTGAGATCCCAGGGTTGATTTAGGATGGTCAACGTATTGAATTGGATGTTGGAGGAATTGCTGAAGCATTGCAGCTTTTGGTGTAATCGCACCTACAGTGGGGTGACCGTAGGTGCGGACACGCACGTACGTGAGGTCAAGCACAAAAGCGGGATTTGAATGGTTAGCCAGGGGTCGCAGGTGCGAAGGAAATGCCGCATCTGCGAGCCCGCCGATGCGCTAAGGGATCCGCAAATGCGAAGAGTGAACTAGAAGGGGAAGTCCATAGGTGCGCACGCGCAGGTGCGGCCACTTGACCGCAGAAGCGAGCCCTGGTGTCTTAAGTCAATCCCGTACGTGCGATGGAAATTCCGCAGGTGCAGCATCACAGGTGTGACTGAGGGTCCGTAGGTGCGAGATCAGCGGGCAGAAAAGGGGAAATTACGAGGGTTTGATCTCATTTTCACTTTGGGAATTTGAAAGCTCGGATTTGGGCGATATTGTGGGAATTTTTCAGAGGGAGCTATTGGGTAGTGATTCTTAACTCATTTATGGTTATATTCCATTAATCTATAGTTGATTTCATCATTTAATTAAGGATTTGGGTTGAGAAATTTGGGGAAAAAGTTGAAAAGTTCTTCAATCAAATATTTGAGTTTTGATTGGGATTTTGATATCGGATTCGAGTAATTTTGGTGCGAGTGAACTCGTGAGTGAATGGGTGTTTGTATTTTGTGACTTTAACCCGATTCTGAGATGCGGGCCGGGTCGACCTTTTGGGGCAAAATTCTAATTTCTTGTTAAAGTCATGATTTCATTAATTAGATTAGTTTCTTATAGTTATATCTATGCTATGTAATTGCTTTTGGATAGATTTGGGCCATCCGGAGTCGTGGAAAAAGCATTCTTACTGATTGATTGAGCTTGGTTCGATGTAAGTGGCTTGCCTAACCTTGTGTGGGGGAAATCTCTTAGAATTTGGTATTATTGTTATACCTCTATGATATGTGAGTGTCGTGTACGCGAGGTGACGAGTGCGTACACGGGCTAGTGAGTGCGCTTTATATAAATTAAAGGCTCTAAGCTCCGCTCCGACTGATTGTTCGCATCGGATCTCAGGTTCTCTACTCAGTAAAAAATTTGGTTTTTACTGAGTAGTACCTGTTTCATCTTAATTGAGTTATACCAGCATGTGTAGTTATCCTGTTTAGCCTAATATCTCATGTCTACGTGTCTTAGATTCTTATTTGAACTCTGTAGAATTCTTGCTGTTAATTGTTGTATTCATCGGTTTCGAGCTGCATGTTTACTTTTAGGACTACGAGGCGGTAACTCGGGAGATCCCTCCTGCACATTTACTTTTGAGACTACGAGGCAGTACCTCGGGAGATCTTCCAGCACATTTACTTACCTCGGGAGATCTCCTTGCATATTTGGGACTACGAGACGGTATCTCGAGAGATCCCCTGCTGTTTATCCTTGTGTGCAGTGCTGCTATTTTTTGTGGTTTCTCTTTGTTAAATTTTCAGACTCTTATTACACTGCTATATTCTTCTACCTTATTTATTATATACCAGTAGGGCCCTGACCTGACCTCGTCACTACTCGACCGAGGTTAGGCTTGGCACTTACTGGGTACTATTTTGGTGTACTCATGATACTCTTCTGCAGATATTTTATGTGCAGATTCAGGTACTTCTTATCAGCCTCGATATCAGTAAGCAGTGAGATTTTGAAGACTTCAAGGTATATCTGCCCGCGTCCGCAGACCTCGGAGTCCCCCTCTATTCCCTCCTATGCCGTTTACCTTTTCGTACTTTCTTAGACTCTAGTGTATAGAGATACTTAGTTTTTCTTTTATAGCTTGTAACATATGATTACCGAGTTTTGGGAATACTGTGTATACCTTAGTGCTGGGCTACTTGTTCATGCCGAGCGACATTTTGTCGTTTTATAGTTATCTGTTGCAGTCTAGTTGTTAAATTCTATTTTCATTTCTGTTATTCCGCAATTTGTTAGGCTTACCTAGTCGTAGAGACTAGGTGCCTTCATGTCGTCTTATGGAGGGAGAATTGGGTCGTGACAAGTTGGTTTCAGAGCTCTAGGTTCATTGGTATCATGAGTCACTGGCCGGTTTAGTAGAGTCTCGTGGATTGGTACTGAGACGTCTATACTTATCTTCGGGAGGCTATGAAACTGTTAGGAAAATTTTATTTCTTTTGATTCCTTGTCGTGCGAAACTTGTTACTTCGGAATTCTAAACTTCTGTCTTCTATTCTCTCATAGATGGAGAGGACACATACAGCCGGATCAGATGACCAATCACCCGTGCCCCTTGCTTGAGCCGCGAGAGGTCGGGGTTGGGGTAGAGGCCGAGGACGTCCACATGGTGTAGCCAGAGCACCCGCATGAGCTGCTATTGAGAAGCCACCAGTAGCTCCAGTCGGAGCGCAGGCACCTGAGACACCTGTTACTGCACCGACTCTTCAGGACACCCTTGTACAGTTCCTGAGCAGGTTCGGTACTCTAGCTCAGGCAGGGTTGATTCCCCTTGCTCCTGCCACATCTCAGGCCATGGAAGGTTGACCCGGTCCTCGAGGTTATACCAGTACAACACGTAGCCCCAGTTCGGCCCGAGGGTAGAGCAGTAGTTTCTGAGGAGGAGCAACTCAGGCTCAAGAGGTACAAGAAGTACTACCCTCCTACTTTCGGTGGCTTAGCGTCAGAGGATGCCCGGGGTTTTCTTGAGGAGTGCCACCGTATCCTCCGTACTATGGGCGTAGCAGAGTCGAGTGGGGTTTCTTTCACTACATTCTAGCTTAGAGAGCGACCTATCAGTGGTGGCGTGCTTATGAGTTGGGAGTCCGGCTGAGGCAATTTCACTTACTTGGTCTTAGTTCTCGGATATATTCTTGGGGGAGTATGTTCCCCAGAGTCTCAGGGATGCTTGGCGCACAGAGTTTGAGCAGTTACGCCAGGGTTCTACGACTGTGTCAGAGTATGTGGTTCGTTTCCGTGATTTGGCTAGGCATGCACCTGCCTTGGTTGTTACAGTTCGAGAGAGGGTCCGTCGTTTTATCGAGGGGCTCCACCCCAGTATCGGGCTTAGCATGGCCCGAGAGTTGGAGATGGATATTTCATACCAACAGGTTGTGGGTATTGCTAGGAGAGTGGAGGGTATGCTTGCTCGGGAGAGAGAGGAGAGGGAGGCCAAGAGGTCTCGAGAGTCTGGCACTTATAGTGGTACTCGTGCCCCAGTTGCAGTTCGTCATGGTAGGGGCTATGCGAGTCGCCCTGTTCATTCAGCCCTTCCAGCCGCCAGTGTTCCGGCTACCCCTAGGCCCATGAGCCTTATTACACACCACCATTGTCTAGTGTACCTCCTGCACGGGGTTCTTTCACCGGTCAGTCCAACCGACCTAACCCGAGCCAGTCACGCCCTCCGAGGGCTTGTTTTGAGTGTTGCGACACTTGCCATATGGTGAGGGATTGCCCCAGACTTAGGAGGGGTGAACCTCCATGGACTTCTCAGGCACTGCATGCTCCACGGGGTCCTTAGGCTATGATTACAGCGCCAACTACCACCCCACCTGCTCAGCCAGCTTGAGGTGGAGGTCGGGCAGGTAGAGGTCGCCCTAGAGGGGGAGGCTGATAACTAGGGATTATGATGCATTTTACACTCCTTCTTGCGTAAGTTTTGATTAGAAATGTGTACAAAATAGTCCCAAAGGCTCACAAGTTGTGCTTGATTGCAGGTTTGATCATCAAGGTGGCAAAAACCAGCACAAAAAGGAGTGAAACTTGCACAAGTACCAAGACAAGACCAAGCTCAGTCAAACAGGGCCAATGCGGCCGCACACCATTTTGTGCATTCAGAGAGTACCAATCTCAGACAGAAAAGCAACGCGGCCGCACTTAATTCTGTGCGATCCACATTGACTTCACTGCGGCTGCACTCGATTCTGTGCGGTCCGTAGAGCTCAACTTCAGAGAATATCAAATTGGAGGATGATGGCCAATGAGGTCCGTGTTCCATTTTGTACGGACCGCAACAAGAGCCACCGCGGCCGCGGTGCATTTTGTGCGGTCCGCGGTGGTCAAGATCAGAGAGAAAGAATTCCAGCTGAAAGCCTTAGTGTGGCCGCACTCGATTTTGTGTGGTCCACACTGGCCCCGCAGGGGTATTTTTGTCCAAGATTTTCGGCCTAGTATAAATAGTTTCTTTTCCCATTTTTAGGTCATCAGTTAGATTCTAGAACAGAGCTGCGCTCGTGAATAGGCTTTTATTGCCTTTTGGAGTAATTTTACAATAGTTTTACCATTGATTCTTCAAGTTTTAATTAGTAATTTAATTTTATGGGTTTATCTTCATCTATTTCTTTGTTTTTCTCTACTATCATGAGTAGCTAGACCCATCAGCTAGGGTTGTGGCTCAACCCTAGTGTGGGTAATTGATGGGTCTTATGTTTTAAGGTTTGAATGTCTATGGGTGTTTGATATTTGGACTAATTTATGGTTTTATTGCTGAATTAGTGGTTGCAAACACTAGTTCATGTTTTGTTGATTTTGGCTCTTCTTGAGAAAGAGAGCCTAAGTCTCTAGAATTAGTCCAATAAGGAATTGGGCCGTACTCAAGAGAATTGATAGCCCGAATTAAAGGGTTAAATCGAGAGATCATAATACCCGACTTAAACCTTAATTGCTTGCACAAATGTTCATACCCAATTGATCTTGAGAAAGTCAACTAGGGCAAAATCACTCGAACTAACGAGAGGTATAGAGTGGGTAGAATCGTGCAATGGTTATATTGTAATCCCCAAATATGACAACCTAGCCTTAGACACAAGAACCCGTTAATTATCCACCTTGGTTATAGTCACTCCCCTAGTGCCTTTTAACCAATTAGAACATCCTCAATAGTCCCTTCTTAGCTTAATTTAGCTCAATTTAGCATATTGGTAGTATAAACTTAGAAGTTAAATCAAAAACCAAAAATGTTTAGATGTGTAATTAGGAACAATTACGCAACTCTAACTTAGATAGAAACTCAATTCCAATTTCTAGCTCCCTGTGGAAATCGATCCCGACATTATCGGGTAAAAGCTGCTTCGACCTCTCTTGCTACTGTATAGTAGTACAGGGTTGGCTTCGATCGCCTTTTTGGTGCCGTTGCCGGGGAGCTAACGGTCTTGATTATCTATCTTAGTAGTTTTGTGAATTATTCTTTTTTCCTTCTGTGTTACTAATTTGTATGTGTTACAACTTCAGGTGCAAAATGGCAGCAAACAACAACGACCCTCTTGGCAATGTGGTTGCGGGGGAGGAGGTAGATGATATAGGAGATGATGAGGTGCCTCTTGTACCTCAAGGACAACGTAGAGGCCGCCAGGTCAATGCAAATGAAAATATCCAGACCCTCCCCCGCCACCTCCAAAAGTGGCCCCTCGAGTTCTTCCCAACCAAGGCTATGCGAGTGCAATTGTCCCGCCCCGGATCCGAGCGGACAATTTTCAAATTACCAACGTGATGCTGACATTGTTGGAGCAGCGTGGGTACTACACGGGTGCTCCCACTCAGAATGCTTGCAAACATCTTAAGGGGTTCGTGGATACCTGTTGGGGGAGCAATCAAACCAATTTGTCCGAGGATTCACTTCGATTGAGGCTCTTCCCATTCTCACTTAGGGGGAAGGCACTGGATTGGCTTGAGCGACTTCCCAACCATTCCATCACCACTTGGGATGAGTTGGCGGATAAGTTCATTGCCAAATTTTTCTCACCGGGGCACATGGCAGCATTACGGGACGAGATCTTAGCTTTCAAGCAGGAGCCCACCGAACCATTGCACGAGATTTGGGAGAGATATAGAACTATGGTGAAGGAATGCCCCAACAATGATATGACAAAGGCTGTGATACAATATACCTTCTATCGGGGCATCAATACAACGAATCAATGCATAGTGAATCAATTGTCTGGGGTAATTTCATGAAGCTGCCTTATGATGAAGCTTGTGCTATTCTTGACGAGATGGCTGACACATCCTCTGCTTGGTAAAGTACGGACAATGTGCCACAGGGTGAACCCACGGTCACTCATTTGCACAAAGAACTACATGACCATGGACAGGCTATAGCAGAGCTTACAACAACAATGAACCAATTAGCAAAGGCACAGTTGCAATAAATTCAAAATCCTCGCCAAGTAAATGCCATGGAGGGTGTCAACATGCTAGTGAACAATAGAAGACAAAGAGGTCAGCAGAACCTAGGGAGTTCGGATCAATTTGACAATGATTGTGGTGGATTCCAAGATGATGGTTATGATGGGCAGAATGAAGAGGTACAATATGTGAATAATTATCAAGGCCAAAGAGGCAATTCTTCTAACCAACAGCAACAATGGAGATTCCAGGCCAATTGGGGTAACCAACAACAAGGCAACAATAATCTGAACAATCAATAACAAGGGAACAACAATTGGGGAAACAATAAATCAAAATCCAAATTGGGGAAATCAAAACAACAATCGGAGCAATCAGGGAAACTGGGGCAACAACAACAATTGGGGTGGAAACAACAACAACCAGGGTGGATGGAACAATAGCCAAGGAAATCAGGGGCAAGGCTTTCAAAGGCCCCCAATGTACCAACAATCGAGCAACCCACCGCCTTTTCCATCCCAGGGTCCCAGTTCTTCAAACAATGAAATGGGTAGAATTGAGATGATGTTTGAACAGATGATGAAAAAGAATGCTGACTCCGATGCGCAATTAGCTTCTCACAACACTTCAATCAGAAATTTGGAGGTTCAGCTAGGCCAAATCTCACAGTCTTTGAATACTCGCCCTAAGGGGGCTCTACCGAGTGATACGGTGGTTAACCCAAAGGGTGGGAACAATCATGTTATGGCGGTAACTACAAGGAGTGGACGAGGCGGTGATGTGAATGCCTCCAAACAAAAGCAAATTTTGGGTGATGAAGTTGAGTTGCAAGAAGATAAAGTTCCTTTGGTGGTTGAAAATGTGATTGATGAAAAAGTGAATGAAGAAGTGAGGATTGATGTTCAAGATGCCGAGGTGGAAACACAAAATGACGTGAACCCGTCTAGGGAACACGTAATAGACATGCCGGAGCCGGTTGTGCCAAAAGCCAAGGCACCCTTGCCTAGGCCACCTCCACCTTATCCTCAGAGGCTAGCAAAGCAGAAAAATGAGAATCAGTTCAAAAAGTTCATTGACATGATGAAGAGCTTATCCATTAATGTGCCTTTGGTGGAGGCTTTGGAGCAAATGCCTGGCTATGCTAAATTCATGAAAGATTTGGTGACGAAGAAAAGATCCATGGACTGTGAAACTATCAAGATGACCCACCAAGTTAGTGCTATAGTACATTCAATGGCCCCGAAATTGGAGGATCCCTGTGCTTTCACCATTCCTTGCACTATTGGAAGTGCAGACTTAGCTCTATGTGATCTTGGGGGCGAGCATCAACTTAATGCCGTACTCGTTTTCAAGACTTTGAGTATTGGGCCACCGAGGCCAACTTCCATGCGATTGCAAATGGCAGATAGATCAATGAAGCGACCATTGGGTATTATAGATGATGTGCTTGTCCGGGTGGACAAATTTATCTTGCCAGCTGATTTTGTGATCTTAGATTGTGAGGTAGATTATGAAGTCCCGATCATATTGGGGAGACCTTTCCTTGCTACGGGAAGGCCTTAGTTGATGTGGAAGCAGGGGAACTCACTTTTCGGGTGGGTGATGAAAAGGTGGTCTTTCATGTGTGCAAGTCAATAAAGCAGCCCAACTGTACCGAAGTATGATCATTTGTGGATCTTGTCACAGCTGTGGTAATTGATGATACTAGTGCAATGATCAATGTGGAGGACCTTTGGAGGCCGTATTGTTGAATCTTGATGTCAATGATGATGAGGGCCGAGTGGAGTGCGTGAATGCTTTACATGGAATGGGCTCTTATTCTTATGAGCCTAGGAAACTCTTTTTGGATCTTGAAAATAGAAAGACTCCTCCAACAAAGCCTTCAATTGAGGAGCCTCCGGTGTTGGAGTTGAAGCCATTGTCGCCACACCTCAGGTATGAATTCATAGGCCCTTGTTCAAATTTTCTAGTTATTCTTTCTTCTTGTCTTACTAACATGCAGGTAGATGCCACATGGGCGGTGCTCAAAAAGCGGAAGAAGGCAATTGGATGGATTTTAGCTGATATTCGGGGAATAAGCCCCGCATTCTGTATGCACAAGATTATTATTGAATATGATGCAAAACCCTCCTTGGAACATCAAAGGCGGTTGAACGAGGCAATGCAAGAAGTTGTGAAAAGGGAGGTGATCAAGTGGTTAGATGCAGGGGTTGTGTACCCTACCTCTGACGGCTCGTGGACTTCGCCGGTACAGTGTATGCTGAAGAAGGGTGGTATGACCGTGGTGACCAATGCTAATAATGAATAAATTCCAACCCGGACAGTGACCGGATGGAGGGTGTGCATGGACTATCGCAAGCTGAACAAGGTGACCCGCAAGGATCACTTCCCATTGCCTTTCCTTGACCAGATGCTTGATCGTCTTGTTGGGCGTGCCTTTTATTATTTCTTGGACGGATATTCTGGGTACAACCAAATCTTGATTGCTCCGGAGGATCAGGAGAAGACCACATTTACTTGTCCATATGGCACCTTTGCCTTTTCTCGGATGCCTTTTGGGTTGTGTAATGCACCGGCGACATTCCAACGGTGTATGATGGCCATTTTCACTGATATGGTGGAAGATATTTTGGAGGTGTTCATGGACGACTTTAGTATTGTGGGAGATTCATTTGATGAATGTTTGAAAAATTTGGATAGAGTGTTGGCCCGTTGTGAAGACACAAATCTTGTGCTAAATTGGGAAAAATGTCACTTCATGGTTGAGGAGGGCATAGTGTTGGGTCATAAAATTTCAAAGCATGGTATAGAGGTTGACAAAGCCAAAATTAAGGTGATTTCAAGGCTTCCTCCCCCCACTTCTGTCAAGGGGGTTAGAAGTTTTCTTGGGCACGCGGGGTTCTACCGGAGATTTATCGAGGACTTTTTGAAGGTAGTGAATCCTTTGTGCAAGCTGCTAGAAAAGGATGCCAAGTTCGTGTTTGATGAGGGATGTATGCAAGCCTTTTAACTTCTCAAGCATATGTTGACCACCACCCCGATCATTACCGCGCCCAATTGGAGCTTGCCTTTCAAGCTCAAGTGCGACGTGAGTGATGTTGCGGTTGGGGCAGTTTTGGGTCAAAGAGTGAACAAAATGCTTCATCTGGTGTACTACGCGAGCAAGACAATCAATGAGGCTCAAAGGAACTACACGGTAACTGAGAAAGAGTTATTGTGTCACGCCCCAAAATCCGAGGAGCGCGACCGGCGCTCAACCGAGTAAATTCGACTGAGCAAGCCTGATAGGTTTCATACATACTACCCAATCTTTGAATAAAGAGGACTTATACATCATTAATCAAATTCTGTAAACAAGTCTTTAACGATTTCCATTTCATTTCCATTTGCAACTTCGTTCATAATTTTGAAGATATACAAGTTTTATACATCTTTTCCAAACATCATTATTTCTATTTAATTTCCAATACCTGACACTACCCACAACCTGTCTACGGAGCCTTTAAACACAACTGAAGAGTAATGTAATATGGAAATGCCGGTAACAAGGCTCCGGCTAAACCTCAAATACAAAGTACATGACAAACAGATGCAATAGGACCCCGAAACGAAGTGGGGCTCACCAAATCAGCTGAAAGGATGATGCGGCACTAGCTGCGACCAACACTGCCTGCTATAGAAACACCTACATCCATTTAAAGACGTAGCGTCCCCGGCAAAAGGGACGTTAGTGCCATCGAATAGCACTAGTATGTATAACTAAACACCATCTCAATAGAAAGAACTATCATAAAAGAACAAAGAAATCCTAAACACCATTTCAGGGAAAAGAACTATCATACAAGAACAAATAAATCATAAGTATTCAACCAAAGCTTTAAACAATCACTACATCATCAAGTACAAATAAGGGATCACATAGCTTTCACATAATTTCCATAACTTTAGTCTGGGGCATTCCATATTGTTGCATCATTATCCACATTACCACCGCTTCCTTGAGCGGAGTCCGATCACGACCCGATTGGCTAGGTCGCCTCATTTGAGACATATACCTCGATCACCATTTCATTTTCCTTTTTTTCGGAATTCAATATTTGCACATCACCACCATGTGTGCGGCATGGTATCCGATCACGGTCCGATCGGCTAGGCCGCCTTACCTAGGCGTTGTTCCTTTCTCATTTATCATCTCATTTGAATCTTTATTTCACTTAAATCACATCAATTCATTGGCACTTAGGGCCACAATTATCAATTCATACTTGGCACTAGGCCATATTTCACAACTCACATTCCACGTCACTTTCACTTTCAACAACAAACTTACAATTTTAAGATAATGGGCATACATAAGAGAAATTCAAGTTACAAGCATAGAGGGGAATTCTCATGTTTCGGCACAATAATCCCAATTTAAACTTGACTTGAAATCTAGGCAATTTGGCATATACTTTACATTCTTCAATCTCAATTTATTGTCTAAGCATTTCAATACACGATTCACATTCCTTGCACCTTTTTCAAATTACCAGGAATAGCATATTGATCATATTGGAATACATCTTTCACAAATATAAGGAAGCAATCCCAAATTCATGTGGAAAAATAATCAATTTAACAATTCAACTTTAATCTTACCGTATTCACACAAACACCGACGAAGCTCAATTTCTAAAAGACGGGGTTTTAGCCATACATACCTCAATATAGCTTTCCTTAATCCTTACAAAATCTGAAACTCTTAGCACTTCGATCTATTGTGTAAGAAGTACAAATTGAGCCGAGAGTTAGAGACGAGCTTGAGATTTTAGCTTGTTTTAAGCATATTATCAAACACTAAAGGTGCATTGTGATCTTAGGTCCTTTTTGAGAGGAATTTCTATCGTTTTATACCCCCAACTGCCTTCTTTTTAGTTCACTACCTTCCAATACTCTATGGTTTGATATGCATGCAAGGAATTCATTCTTATACCCATGAACCCCCCAAGCTAAGTACTCCTTCTAGTGTGAATTTGAAACCGGAGATTAGGGGTCAAGTTTCTTACCTCTTGGTGTGAAGATTTAGGTGCCTCACTTGATTATCTTCAAGGATTTAGCAAGATTTTATGGAGTAATTTGATGGGGAGAACTTTCCCTATATAAAACCCCTCTCTCTCACTCTAGAAATGCTCAGGAAAATGCTCAAAATGAGCTATAGCACCGAATATATCGATAGGGGGTCGGATTTAAAAATTAGAAAATTAACCCTCCTATGTTGGGTTTGCTATAGCAAAACGGACTGCAAAACGAGAATGCTGGCCGCATAATGCACCGCAAAATTGGCGCCCAAAACTGGGCTACACTGGCCCAATTTGCGACAGAAATGCGACCGCAAAGTCAGAAATGCGACAGGTTTTGCGGTCGCAGATTTGACATAGGATCGCATTTTTCCAGCCTTTGGTAATTTGATCATAACTATGTGTAGGAATGTCCAAATGACGAACGGTTTGAAGCGTTGGAAACTAGACTCGAAGAAATTTCATTTGATTGGTTATTCATCACATAAGACCTTATACATATTTAGATATGCTCGTTCAAAGTATGGACTAGTGCAAGCTCATTTGGAATTTTAGCCTATTATGAACTTTTCCTATTTTTCTTAGACTTAGGCCTTTCCTTGGACCCCAAATTACTTACCATAAGACTTATACACATATTTACCAAATCCAATTGATGTAAACCATGTTAATAGCACATAAAAATATTATAATAAGCCTACGTGGCACCACGAGATCCTAGGTTACTTAGCAAAATTTTTCGGGGCCTTACATTCTCCCCATCTTAGGATAATTCGTCCTCGAATGAGGAGTAGAGTCCGACTTAAACACTTAATATAATAAATATCTTTTCTCACCTAGCTCAAGACCCTAAATTTTGACTAACTCCTAAATTTTTCAGAAATTTCGGTAGAGTCTCCTTTGTAATTAGGCCTATCCACCTGCCAGAGAACCACCAAAACCATCCTAAAAACACATCGACAACTCGACAAAGCACCATAATGTATATAGCAATGACAAGAACCTCAGCATTACCAACACTACTTTATCACGATGATACCTGGCATGGGCTGCACATTTTTAAATCATATCACCTAGAAGGTACCTTTCAAATCCAAACCAACTGCTATGCAATCAAGAGAAAATATTTTATCTCCAGAACACTCTCGGCCTTCAATGGCCTCTTATATCTATAGACTTCGCCAGAACACATTCACGGGAGCAATTTCGACCCCTAAACTTACTTAACAAGGATAACAAGTAGATGTCTCGCATAAGCTAACTATCCACTAACTTCACCTTCTATAATTTCCACTGGAATGATACACAATTGATCTCCACCTACTTTCTTTAGACATAGACATGTGAATCCACAAAACATATGGCGAACAACTATGGAGACATTTCATACTCCTAGTGCGGCCTAATGTGGAATACACTTATGCAACCTTTATTATCAACTCACATAACATCTTCAGGGCAAAATATTGAGAATAGCCTGCTCACCCTACAAATTCTAAATCTCTAGGCGAACACTCACACTAAACCCTTGATGACCTTCAACAATTACTCTAAGATGTGCTATCATAAACTTACCATAAAATTACCTATCAATTATATACGTGATCACACTGTGAAGCTTCATCTTTGACTCGTCTGAACTTACAATACCCAATGGATCTAATACAATGAGGAACAACAGAGTTTAAGATCAGGCTGGAGTTATCCAGGAATCCATTAATGCGCTGAGTAGAGTACTTTCTGAGGTTATATGCTAAGGGACACGAAAGTTACAACTAACAATGCTGACATGGTTAATCACTGTGATGACGTCAATTATTACACAAATGAGGCATAGGGGTAAGTAGTACATTGGCAATAGGAATCATTAAGGAGGAATATTCAAGTACGTGAACCACTCGTCTTCTAGAGTGTAGGGAAAATCCATTTATCAAGAATAAGAATACTCTGGCACCTTGAATGCGATATGGGTTTCAAAATACATGAAGTTGGAATTACACTCCTGGCGTTAGCTGACACAAAGAATCTATGCCGTAAGCCCATGAAGATGAAAATGAAGTTAAAACACTTATGAGATTGTCATAACTCAAACTGCTTAACCCTCCCCGACAATTGACCCTATATGAGAGAACTAAAGGTATGACAACTTTTCTTCCAAATCAATATGCTCATGATATGTGCAAAAATGTGAAGGCATCTAATCTCACCCCTTTCACGAGTAAAACCACATAGCTCGGACATCTAAATGTTGGGATGAAATCATGTACTGGTTAGAGGCATTCTAATGGTTAACATGATGCTCCGGGGAGACAGACAAATGACACTCCTATTCACCCAAGGATGTGTAATACCAAGGGTAGCAAAGCTCCCCTCTCATGACATTGATATAGTCAATTATTCTAGAAACCGAGTGAGAAGAAAGCCACGTAACTCATCTAATCCGACCCATTTAAGACTTTGGAAAAAGGGGACGCACTTTGGTTTGAAATCAGGGCAATTTCAGCCTGAGCTTAAAGGAAAATCATTACTTTTGAAACCCATGAGACAAGCCCTCGTAGTCCTAGAAAATCGTCAACAATGGTAGGAAAGTACTTAAAACCATTACGAGTTGGTATAAAACAAGGCCTCAAAGTGCCCACATGGATAAGTTTGAAAGAATGAGACGTCTTAATGCATTTCTCGAGGAAAAGTAACCTGGGTTATCTAGTCACAGAGACAAGCAGAGCAGGTAAATGGTTGTTAGGAGAACATCTACAAGGAATACCAGCAATATATATTTATTCTAACAAAAGGAATATGTCCCCTTCCTTAATGCTACAAGACTTCCTCTTTGATGCCATGAAACATAAATGAATTTGACAATGAGAGTTATCAGATGAAATAGATAGTAGGGTAACAAAACTAATGAGCACCACTTGGAACCAACAAGCTTAAACTAAGTCGAAGACATTAGAAGTCTATAGTAAAGGGGGATTTACCTATTTTCAGTGTCCTTTTTAGGTCCTTTTAGTACATAAAATGAGGTGAATTTAATCGAATCGTATAGTTGGATAATTAGTCGAGACATTGAGATAATATCACATTGAAGATTATGGGTAAACAACACATAATTCAAGACAAATGAAAAGAAAGTGAGAGAGCCTTATGGAAGTAACCTTTACTTACATTGTAACTACTAGGAATGGTGGTAATATAAAGCGATTATGAGAAGCTACATTTTTTGAAAAAAGATCTCTGTACGAAGTCACGTGATGTATAGCTCTAGAATTCTAAAATCCAATTATATTTAGCCACTCTACTTCATAATAAAGCACTACAACCCACTTCTATACAACCAGCTATTGCAAACCACATTGGGAGATGCTATAAGACTTGACTGAGAGAAAGGCTTTGACATATGAATGTGTTACTAGGTGTATTTCTCCTTGGTCAACCCAAAACCTAAAGGTGAGAGTTAGACTGATAAGCAGATCGTTGGACTAGCACAAGTGTAGATAACCCATTATCGGAAAGGGATCATTAAATTTCAGTAATTGCGGCATGCTATCAACCCTTGATGAAGTTGAAGTGATATGAGAACCCAATGAGATAGTATAGAATAATCATGGAGGGTTTGCAGATGTTCATAATGAGTTCTTCATGGATTTTAACTTGAGAACTACCCAGATGCTAATGAAATACAGAAGAATATGAGAAACAGGCATTGTGCTATAATAACCCCCAAAGGTGTGCTTGGCCTTGACAGAGAGCCTAGTAGGGGTCCTTACGAGAAAAGAAGTGTTACAATGACTCATAGAAGGATATGTTCTCTCATGGTTATCGAACAAGTGTGGGAAAACTAGCACAATGAATTCACTAACTAAAGAACACAATTAACACATGTTATGGAGGTGTAAAGAGAAAATAAACATTTGTTATGAGCTGGACATGCTTCTGCTATATTAACTCCCAACTGCAATATACGACCATGCCACGAGCAACCATAATACTAGGACAAAGTGAGCTACCTACTGCGGGATGTCCCAAGTGGGCACGAAAGTTATGGAGACACAATATCTTCCTATGACGGGGATGTGAGGATCTCTATTCTCAGAGAGACTTTATGCACACAGTGACCATTTCGATTGACATGCACTCATGTGATAGCTGTTAAGGTGTGCTCTTATTTTACTAGGCAGTGAGAAGCTTTCATGATGATATTCGCAAGAGAGTAGATTGACTGTTCAAACCATATAAGCCATATACACAACTGAGTAAAAGAGTGACTCGAGAAGGATCGCAACACTGAGATGCTTTACATGGAACTCGACACCACATAGGTGAACTTTACGACGGTGCATGCATAGGCACAAGTGGGCAGATGTTGCCCATTTCAATAAGATATTCTGTAAGAAATTCATCAGGTATAGTCCCTCGTTAAGAATTTAGGAAAAGAAAGTGGGAAGTATTAGTCCTAGAGTTATAACTCCATTCAAGGATGTATTTATAGAACTTAATTCCACAAGAGGCTGTAAATAAGAGAATTTGTAATAGAGTGGATTCACGAACAATACGGCTCCTTCAAGGAGTAGGTACACACAAGTCTTTGTGACTCACATCTTATCAAGACCATGCTTATGAGAATTCTTCAATATGGATGTACATATACAATGAGTAGAAATTTTGTTTTGGCTCACTTAATGACTTTAGGTTGGTTGGACAATAGCTTAATCAATACTCCTCGACTCAACATCCCTAACGCATGTAGGTAACATACTGATATACTATATGATCCGGTGGTGCAGAGACATTAATAGAAACAAGGTACTCCCCTTAGCAAGAAGTTCTACCAATCCCTCTATGACTCCATACATTCTCCTAACAAACGCTTAGGCGATCTCCCTCACATTCAATGGTAGGGCATTCCCTCCTTACTGCTTCCAAAATCATGAATTACTCATCTTAAGATTAAGACATAGAAGGGAAATCAGCTCCCTATCTTGAGCTCTACTGCACGACCTTGGAGTATCAAAGAAGGGTGAAATTCCTAAATATCCGAATAGCCTCCAACTTATAGATGCGGTCGACTACACACTGATAAGAAGGACTCTACTAGACACGGCTCCGAGACATCCTAGGACGCTTTAAAACCTTAGGCTCTGATACCAAGTTTGTCACGCCCCAAAATCCGTGGAGCGCGACCGGCGCTCAACCGAGTAAACCCGACTGAGCAAGCCTGATAGGTTTCATACATACTACCCAATCTTTGAAAAAAGAGGACTTATACATCATTAATCAAATTCTGTAAACAAGTCTTTAACGATTTCCATTTCATTTCCATTTGCAACTTCGTTCATAATTTTGAAGATATACAAGTTTTATACATCTTTTCCAAACATCATTATTTCTAAAGACATAGCGCCCCCGGCAAAAGGGACGTTAGTGCCATCGAATAGCACTAGTATGTATAACTAAACACCATCTCAATAGAAAGAACTATCATAAAAGAACAAAGAAAACCTAAACACCATTTCAGGGAAAAGAACTATCATACAAGAACAAATAAATCATAAGTATTCAACCAAAGCATTAAACAATCACTACATCATTAAGTACAAATAAGCACATAGCTTTCACATAATTTCCATAACTTTAGTCTGGGGCATTCCATATTGTTGCATCATTATCCACATTACCACCGCTTCCTTGAGCGGAGTCCGATCACGACCCGATCGGCTAAGTCGCCTCATTTGAGACATATACCTCGATCACCATTTCATTTCCCTTTTTTCCGGAATTCAATATTTGCACATCACCACCATGTGTGCGGCATGGTGTCCGATCACAGCCAGATCAGCTAGGCCGCCTTACTTAGGCGTTCTTCCTTTCTCATTTATCATCTCATTTGAATCTTTATTTCACTTAGATCACATCAATTCATTGGCACTTAGGGCCACAATTATCACATCATACTTGGCACTAGGACATATTTCACAACTCACATTCCACGTCACTTTCACTTCAACAACAAACTTACAATTTTAAGATAATGGGCATACACAAGAGAAATTCAAGTTACAAGCATAGAGGGGAATTCTCATGTTTCGGCACAATAATCCCAATTTAAACTTGACTTGAAATCTTGGCAATTTGGCATATACTTCACATTCTTCAATCTCAATTTATTGTCTAAGCATTTCAATACACGATTCACATTCCTTGCACCTTTTTAAATTACCAAGAATAGCATATTGATCATATTGGAATACATCTTTCACAAATATAAGGAAGCAACCCCAAATTCATGTGGAACAATAATCAATTTAACAATTCAACTTTAATCTTACCGTATTCTCACAAACACCGACGAAGCTCAATTTCTAAAAGACAGGGTTTTAGCCATACATACCTCAATATAGCTTTCCTTAATCCTTACAAAACTCCGAAACTCTTAGCACTTCGATCTATTGTGTAAGAAGTACAAATTGAGCCGAGAGTTAGAGACGAGCTTGAGATTTTAGCTTGTTTTAAGCATATTATCAAACACTAAAGGTGCATTGTGATCTTAGGTCCTTTTTTGAGAGGAATTTCTATCATTTTATACCCCCAATTGCCTTCTTTTTAGTTCACTACCTTCCAATACTCTATGGTTTGATATGCATCAAGGACTTCATTCTTATACCTATGAACGCCCAAGCTAAGTACTCCTTCTAGTGTGAATTTGAAACCGGAGATTAGGGGTCAAGTTTCTTACCTCTTGGTGTGAAGATTTAGGTGCCTCACTTGATTATCTTCAAGGATTTAGCAAGATTTTATGGAGTAATTTGATGGGGAGAACTTTCCCTCTCTAAAACCCCTCTCTCTCACTCTAGAAATGCTCAGGAAAATGCTCAAAATGAGCTATAGCACCGAATATATCGATAGGGGGTCGGGTTTAAAAATTAAAAAATTAACCCTCCGATGTCGGGTTTGCTATAGCAAAACGGACCGCAAAACGAGAATGCTGGCCGCAAAATCGGCACCCAAAACTGGGCTACACTAGCCCAATTTGCGACAGAAATACGACCGCAAAGTCAGAAATGCGACAGGTTTTGCGGTCGCATATTTGACATAGGATCGCATTTTTTCCAGTCTTTGGTAATTTGATCATAACTTTGTGTAGGAATGTCCAAATGATGAACGGTTTAAAGCGTTGGAAACTAGACTCGAAGAACTTTCATTTGATTGGTTATTCATCACATAAGACCTTTTACATATTTATATATGCTCGTTCAAAGTATGGACTAGTGCAAGCTCATTTGGAATTTTAGCCTATTATGAACTTTTCCAATTTTTCTTAGACTTAGGCCTTTCCTTGGACCCCAAATCACTTACCATAAGACTTATACACATATTTACGAAATCCAATTGATGTACACCATGTTAATAGCACATAAAAATATTATAATAAGCCTACGTGGCACCACGAGATCCTAGGTTACTTAGCGAAATTTTTCGGGGCCTTACATGTTGGCTATTGTGTTCGCAATGGAAAATTTTTGGCCATATCTCATGGGAGCCAAGGTCATAGTGCACACCGATCAAACAGCTCTTAGGTACTTGATGACGAAGAAAGACTCAAAAGCTAGGCTGATGCGATAGGTCTTGTTACTTCAAGAGTTTGATTTGGAAATTGTGGACCAGAAAGGTAGTGAAAACCAAGTGGCGGACCACTTGTCCCGCTTGGAAGAAGAAGGGAGGTTGTGTGATGGCCTAGAGATCAATGTTGTATTTCCTGATGAGAAGCTACTTTCTGTGTCAATGAGTGATATGCCATGGTTTGCGGATGTTGCTAATTACCTTGTGACTGGCATAATCCCATGTGAGCTCTCTTCTAACCAAAGGAAGAAACTCAAACGGGATAGTTTGGATTTCTATTGGGATGAGCCATACTTATTCAAGATTTTCACCGACGGCGTGATCCGGAGGTGTGTCCTTGAGGAGGAGCAGTTGAGTATCTTAGAGGCTTGTCATTCCTCTCCCTATGGTGGCCATCATGGCGGGGCGAGGACAGCTTCAAAGGTTCTAAGTTGTGGGTTTTATTGGCCAACTTTGTATAAAGATGCAAGTGATCTTCTGAAGAGGTGTGACGAATGTCAAAGAGCGGGTGGTATTTCGAAGAAAGATGAGATGCCTCTCAACACCATTCTAGAAGTGGATATTTTTTATGTGTGGGGTATTGATTTCATGGGCCCATTTGTAAGCTCGTATGGGAACACCTACATTCTAGTGGCGGTTGACTATGTTTCAAAATGGGTCGAGGCCGTGGCTTTGCCCAACAATGAAGCTAGGAGTGTGGTTGCATTTCCCAAAAACAGCATTTTTACAAGGTTTGGCACTCCTCGTGCAATCATAAGTGATGGGGGGTCGCATTTTTGCAATAGAGCTTTTGACGCCTTGCTTGCAAAGTATGGTGTCAACCACAAAGTGTCTACTCCTTATCATCCTCAGGAGAGTGGCCAAGTTGAAGTCTCAAACAGGGAAATCAAGAGTATTCTGTCTAAAACGGCCAATGCAAATAGGACCGATTGGTCTAAGAAGTTGGATGATGCTCTATGGGCTTATAGGACTTCTTACACTCCGGTTGGTATGTCTACCTATCGGTTGGTGTTTGGGAAAGCTTGCCATCTACCGGTTGAGTTAGAGCACAAGGCCATGTGGGCTTTGAGGAAATTGAACCTCGAATGGGATGTGGCAGCAAATCTTCGTGTAAAGCAACTTAATGAACTTGATGAATTCCGATTCCATGCCTACTCCAGTTCATCCTTGTACAAGGACAAGATGAAGTACCTTCATAACAAATATGCTCGTGGCAAGGAGTTCAAAGTGGGTGATTTGGTTCTCTTGTTCAACTCTCGGTTACGTTTGTTTTCGGGAAAGCTTAAGTCAAAATGGAGTGGACCTTTTGAAGTAGTGTTTATGACTCTGTTTGGTGCCCTTGATTTGAAGAAAAAAATGGGGAGGTTTTCAGAGTTAATGGGCACAGAGTCAAGCACTACCTGGGGAAAATTGATGACAGCCATGTGGTGGCACTTCTTCATCTCAAATGATTTGATGGTAACATGCATCGTGCCGCGATGTTAAATCAGGCGCTTCTTGGGAGGCAACCCATGTGTTTTTCTTTTCATCTTTCTTTGCTTTTCATTGTAGTATAGGATTTATTTTTGGACTGACTTGTTGTGAGATGCTACAGGATTGTGTTGATGTAGTGCAGGACAAAGTGAGAGAATTGTTCAAGTCTCTGAAGTTTGCAATGCGGACCGCACTGCATTTGGTGCGGCCGCAAAGAACTTAGTGCGGGGGCACAAAAATCAGTGCAGACCGCACAGATGATGGATGCAAAAACCAACTCTCTGATGTTTGCCATCGCGGCCGCATTACATTTTGTATGGTCCGCGGTGGAACACTACGGCTGCGGAGCATTTTGTGCAGACCGTAGTGGTTGCCTTCTCAAACTTTCATAAATCTGTATGGTGCGGACCGCAATGCCATTTTATGCGGTCCGCGGTGGGTAGGTAAGCTGGGCCCCAGGACTTTTTCTATAAATAGGACCTGAAGCCTGAACTTTTCGATCCTTTTACTCTCAGAGCATTAAAAATCACTGTTCATCTCTCTATTGCACGTAACTGACTACTAAGGCTTAATCATCATCTCAGCATCTTACTTCTAGTACTTTAGTCTCTA
Source organism: Nicotiana attenuata (assembly GCF_001879085.1). Lineage (NCBI taxonomy): Eukaryota > Viridiplantae > Streptophyta > Magnoliopsida > Solanales > Solanaceae > Nicotiana > Nicotiana attenuata. The sequence goes on from NW_017672616.1 coordinate 175,300, forward strand.
TTCAATTGTTTAATTTTATTATCTTCATTAAATTTTTGTTTTCTTAGTTCCTCTTCTTCCCTTCCCATTTTTCCTTCAATTTTGCAGCTTAGGGTAGTTGAAATACTGTGTTAATCAGGATTAGGTAGTAAATGACTGAACCAACACTTAGGGGCTCTTCAATAGGTGTAAAATTTGACTAATATTGATGAACACATAAACCCTAAGTTGGTATTGCTGTTGGGCATTCAGTTGGGACCGCGGTGGATTCTGTGCGGTCCACGGTGCCCCAGTGCGGTCCGTAATGGTATTTTGTGCGGACCGCAATGAAAAAGTTCTGAAAGCTGTACATTGATGGACCGCGTCCGCATTGCATTTTGTGCGGTCCGCGGTGCCTCAATGCGGACCGCATTGCCATTTTGTGCGGTCCGCAATGCATTGATTCAGAGCATGGGTAGTCTGAACCCCACCTCTGTGCGGACCGCAATGGATTTTGTGCGGTCCGCATTGGCCTCTGTGCGGCCGCACTGCATTTTGTGCGGTCCGCACTCTGCAATAACTGAACTGTCTGTAACATATTTCTTTCACTGCAACTTTGAATTTCATTGTGTATATGGAGAGTAACAAAGCATGACTGAATTTGTTTGCTGACAATGGTGAGATCAAGAGTAATAGGTGATAAACCACCAGGACGAGGAGAGTCCTCTCGGGGGAGGGGACGTGGAAAGATAAAATTGATCCCCCAAGTTCGGGAAACCATAAAAAGCAACAAGGAAGGCGATCCGGGCCATTGATAGAGCTGCTTCCCACTCATCGGGAAGTGAGTATCAACCTTCCAGGGAGTTGTCTGATTCTGACTGTGTCCTGTAGTTTATATTTGACTTCCCAGACAGGTTCAAGCTGACAGATGAGCCCACTCCTCAAGGCTCCCCCACTGCCCGAGCACCAGTGCAAGTATCTTCTGAGTCGTCTAAGGGCTCAGCCGCTGGCAGTGCCAAAGAATATTCCACATCTCCTACAGCTTCATTATCCGGAGAAAGTCCCGTAGCAGAAGTAGAGGATGAAGTAGAAGGGGGTGAGCCTCAGGTGGGGGGGAGTAGAGAGAACTAGAAACCCGGAGGCATGGCAGGACCGTTTTGTAAGTGAGGTGGCCTACCATAAGTTCAGAGAGTGGTGGCCCGTGAGGAAATTGATTCCGGAGCGAAGTTTTATGGATAGAGACCTCTTGCCTCACAACCCCAATGTGAGAAGACCGTTTAGAGAGAGAGTGGGCTGGGAGTACTTCTTAAGCAACTGTGTGGATGCAAACGAGCACCTGGTCAAGGAATTCTACACCAATGCTGCCCACATCAAGAAGGGCACCAAAGTGACCAAGGTGCGGAATTTGAAAGTACTATTTGATGGTAAAGCAATAAATGACTACTTGGGCTTCAATGAGGAGGGTGAATCACTGTATCTAGAGAAGATGGCATTAGGTGAGGAGGCCGTCCTTGGTTGGCACAGTACTTGGCAATCCCAGGTACCACCCCCGATTGGTTGAATGCGGGAGTGAAGATCTTAAGGAGAAGTTTGAATTTCGAGGCTAAGGGGTGGGAGACTTTTGTGTGTAGCAGACTAGACCCCACTACCCACGACAACTCACTCCCTCTTCACCGGGCTATATTGGTAGCATTAATTATGGCGGGGTACCCGATTAACATCGGGAATGTGATGTCTCGGGTTATTACACAGGTAGTGAGTGAAGGTGACAGAAACTACCCCTTTCCCAGCTTTTTAACCATGTACCTGATAGACTTAAATATAGAGAAGCGGAAATTTGATGTCAAAGTGAAAGCAAAGGCACTGTTCTCATGGTACATCATGCAGGGTGATGACAACCCTAAAGGCAAGACCTACAAGGGAAAAGACACTGCTTCAACTGGCCAGTCTGAAGAGCCAGTAGTGGTAGTGGCTCCTACTCAGCCTCCCTCCACCTCAGCAGACATGTCTCCAGGTCCATCCAGTTCTACAGTTACTGACATACCTTCCACCTCTGCCTACCCATTGACTGCCCACCGGCTGAGTCAGGCCCTCCTCAGCATCAACAACTGGATGCAGACAACTTCTTCTAAGTTGTCTGTACTTACTACCACGGTGGCATCCCAGTCAGCACCTCCTCCTCCACAGGTCCCACAGTCTATTGAAGACGCTTTCAGGGACTGGACAACCAGAAGAAGCTCCTAGACAACAAGAAATTGATATCAGAAGCCATTGATTCACATGGGAAAGCGCTCAAGGAGCTTGAAAAAAAGGCAAAGAAGATGAGAAAGACTCGAGCTTCAAAGGAGTCGGTGAAGAAGCTCAGGGTAGAGGTTGACAGGCTTAAGGCGGATCAACTGCCTTTTGATTTGTGTTGGACCAAGTTCGGGTGAAGTTTTGAAGAATGACAAATGCACTCAGTCATGGAACAGGTCCATCATGTGAGACACAGTGTGTATCAACCTATGCATGTGAGATGCACGTGAAGGAGAGAAGTCTCAAGGATAAAGCAGCAATATCTCCTGAACTGATCGAAAAGGTTGCATATTGGATGAGGAACGAACGTATCCTCATGGGAAGAGGACACAATCCGGTTAAAGGATAGGTTTGGAGTTTGTATTGTTCAAGGACTCAACTTCGATGAAAGATCAGCAATTGAGTCTCAATCAAACTCTGATTACTAACTCATTAAATAACAGTAATTGTTCTCTTTTACAGGGATTGCACAAATGCAGAAGTGAAACTAAATTGAGAGCAAAAGAGCGAGGCAATTTTGCAAGCAATTTATGTGAGATTCAAGTGTTCATTCTCGAAGCTTCTTGGACAAGATAGAAGAACCAATTCCATTGTGTCTTTCTTTTATTCTAGTTCAATTGTAGTAATTGTTTTAAAGTTGTACCTTTCCAGCTTTCATAGAAGCAATTGTATTAGGTACTTTGAGTATTCAAGTTAGAGTTAACTTGAAAGTGTCGCAACAGTTGAGGCTGTGTGCCACATTGGGATTAGAGTTTAATCCTTAGGTTTACAAGAGTTTTGTAAATGCTGTTTTGGCTCAGTCATTTTAGTGGAAGTTTAGGAAAATCCTACTGAGTAGTAGGTCGTGGTTTTTTCACCTTTTGACCCAGGTGTTTTCCACGTAAAAATCTCTGTGTTCTTTATTTTTATGCACTCTTAATTCCGCAAACAGTAGTAGTAAGTACACCTAGAAGAACCAGGTTCTTCTAGAGCGAAAATTGGGTACCACACAAATCACCCCCCTCCTGTGTGGTATTGACGTTTAGAACATCAATTGGTATCAGAGCAGGTTATCCTTGAAGAGGCTAACACCTTAGGAGAAGATCAACATGAGTGCACCACCTGGGAACTGGGAAGGGCAATCCACTGCTAGGCCTCCACTTTTCGATGGTCAGTACTATTCTTGGTGGAAGAACAGGATGAGAGATCACATCATAGGGGAAGACTATGAACTCTGGGACATAGTTACTGATGGTCCCCTAGCAACCACAAAGAAGAATGCTGAAGGAGTTGATGTGCCAAAAACAAGGGCTGACTGCACTGCTGAAGACCTGAGAAAATGGGAGAAAAATGCTAAGGCCAAGAAATGGCTTGTGTGTGGACTAGGTCCAGATGAGTACAGTAGGATCCAAAGTTGTACTACTGCTAAGGAGATATGGGACACCTTGCAAGTGGCACATGAAGGAACACCTCAAGTGAAAAGATCAAGAGGAACACTACTGTATTCTCAATATGAGAATTTTACTATGAAGGAAGGAGAAACTATCCAGGAGATGTATACTAGGTTCACTACACTGACAAATGAACTTAAGTCTCTTGGAAGGGTTATTCTTGAAGAAGACAAGGTTGAGAAAATTCTGACAAGGGTTCTGCCAGTCACATGGGAAAGCAAAATCACTGCTTTTCAGGAATCCAAGAATATTGCTACTCTCAGACTGGATGAACTGATTGGAAATCTGACTGCTTATGAAATGAGAAGGCAAACCATGAAGATGGATACCCCCAAGAAGGAGAGAAGTCTAGCTCTCAGAATTGCTGAAGGTTCAGATCTGGAAGATGATGAGATGGCTATGATCACTAGAGATTTTAAAAAGTACCTGATGAGAGGAAAGGGTTCTTCAAGAGGTATAACCTTCAACAAGACAAGAGCTCCTGAGAAACAGACCAATGAGGGTTGCTGCAAGTGTGGTAAGACTGATCACATGATCAAGAACTGCCCTCAATGGGAAATTGAGTGGAAGAAAGAAAGAGCTGAACGAAGGAACATGTTCAACCAAAAAGAAACAAAGGTTCAACCAAGGCTATGGTTGCTGCTTGGGGAGAAACCTCAGATGAAGACTCAGAAGATGAAGCTGAAGAAGAGCAAGCACTGATGGCCATCGGAGAATCAGATGATCAACAAGAGGTAAGTATTCTTCATCTCAAAGACAAGATTAAATTATTGTCTAAAGAAAGGTTGGCTGAGCTATTACTAGACTTCATTGATGAGTCCGAAATAATTAACAATGAGAAGGAAGTTCTGTCTAGGGAATGTGTGATCCTAAAAGCAAAATGCAAAAGTCTAGAGTCTAGGGCAAATGAGAGTGATAACAAAAATGCTGAGTTGAAGAACCATGTTCTTGAACTTGACAACAGTGTCCTAGAACTTAGGTCTAAAAACATAAAACTGAAACTAGGAATAGGAAAGAAGAAAGCTGATCACACATATCTCACTCTAGAAGAAAATTTGGGAAAAATGAAAGATGAATTGTATAAGAAAGATGAATTCATCAAAGTCTTAAAGGAAGATCTAGGAAAGGTGAAACATGAACTAGACAGAACTTGCAAGTGAAACAAGGCTTCTGATGCACTCTCTTGGTTGCAAGAGCATCAAAGTAGTAACAAGAAAGGACTTGGCTATGGGACTCAAGGACCAAAATGGGACCCTAAAAGCAAGTACCTCACACTTCCTGAAAACAAAATACGCACACACTGTGGCAAGACCGGTCATTACAAAA